>NW_007378172.1:45666-77637 GCF_000475195.1 Diaphorina citri
AAAGAGGTAAGAAAATAAAGATTATACATACAGTATAAGATTTGGACAATAAAAGAAAAAAAAATTACAGTATTAGGCCATGAAATAGGTAATATTTTGTCTTAATTTTATCATAGGTGTCGAAGAAAAAATCAATGTTCATATGATCGGTGGCAATATTTCCTGTTCTCATTAAGCGGTTAGGAAGAGAAAATTTTATTATATTTGATTTGCTTTTGTTTAATTTGAATAGCTCTTTATTACGTGTAGTGTTTTCATATCTATCTTGACTTATTGACACAAGAACCACAACACTGCCTTATCTATCTTGACTTATTGACACAAGAACCACAACACTGCCTTATCTATCTTGACTTATTGACACAAGAACCACAACACTGCCTTATCTATCTTGACTTATTGACACAAGAACCACAACACTGCCTTATCTATCTTGACTTATTGACACAAGAACCACAACACTGCCTTATCTATCTTGACTCTATTAGATTTGGACAATAAAAGAAAAAATTACAGTATTAGGCCATGAAATAGGTAATATTTTGTCTTAATTTTATCATATGTGTCGAAGAAAAAATCAATGTTCATATGATCGGTGGCAATATTTCCTGTTCTCATTAAGCGGTTAGGAAGAGAAAATTTTATTATATTCCTTATTTATTCATCCAATTATTTTTCTTTCACACACATCTCCCTCTCTTTTCCTCCCTCACTCTCTCTCTCCTTCTCTCTATGTCTCTATCTCTCTGTCACTTTCTCTCTCTCTTTCTAACCAAGGGTATTTTCTTTCACACACATTCCCTCTCTCTCTCTCTCTCTCTCTCTCTTTAAGTTTTTTCTCGTCTTGTTTGTCCATACTCTTCTAACTCCACTTCACCATTGGCATTTTCAGTTTTCATGTTGATCTTGACTTATTGACACAAGAACCACAACACTGCCTGTTACTATAGGGTGGACTCCGAAAATGGAGCATCCACCCCCCCCCACCCATTTTCTCGATGAAATCCTGGATACGGGCCTGCTCCCCTGTGTGTGTGGCCCGCGAATGACATGCCCATGTAGCATGTGGCCCGCATACACATGGAAGTTGAAAATCCCTGACATAGACCTCTTTTACTGAGGGTGTTTATATTTGGAGAGCACCCTGTATAAATTGAATTTGTATCGAAAGCTGTCCACTCCACTATACAAGATACTATCTACATATTACACCATATATTATGTACCTATTCATTCAGGGTGGTTCACAGTTTAGCCGAGTCCCGACACTAAACTATCTGTCTGGCTAGTGGACACTAAACAGAGAGTAGACTAGTGTCTAGCTGTGGGACTATAAACAGGGAGGAGAACAGCTAACCCTAAGCAGCCTAGCAAGCTGATAGTTCTTCCAAGTGTTATCTCTGCTTTTAAAGGTTAGAAACTAGAGATCATCACCATTCGGCCACAGCTGCATGCCGCTACAACAACACCAACAACAACAAGACCAACGGCCGTATGGGACGACCCTGTATCTACATTCTACATAATTATACCTAACTACATCGATAATACCTATTGATACAAAATTCCAGCTAAACATGGACAGTTAATTTTGATTTGGGACAGAGGGGGTATTAAAGGAATGGGACAAGTTGAGTATTGCCAGCCTAGTTAGCTTAGTTGGTAGTGCGTCTGCCTTATAAGCGCTAGGCCGCGGGTTTGATTCCCGCCCGGGGCGGATTTTATCCTGTGTCCTAAATCACCAAAGTATGGAAAAGTATCTTACAAGTGTAATAGCCAATGGAAAAGCAGAATTTTGAATTTGGACGAATCATGTCAAAATATGGAATTGTAAATACTTTTCCATACTTTGGTGATTTAGGGCACTGATGGGATAATGTTCGTTCTCGGAACGGCTGGCTTTCTCCTATCCTGTCTTCCTTCTCTCTTCGATTTCGGGACGATAAGACCATGAAACAAAAAAGACTGTTACTGTAACAGCATTTCCCCTACTTTCCCTGAAAGAATCTATGTTTTACTAACATAATTATGATTAACATCAGGAATGTTAAAACAATACCTGTTCACCTACCTAGTACCTGTTCACCTACCTAGGTAGGTGGGTACCTACAACTGATAATTATCGTAGGTTCTATCGATCTAATGTGACAAGGATGCAACACAAAATATTTGGTTGAGATGGTTGCTGCGCTTGGCGGTATTTTGACCGCTTTTGGACAGATTTCGACCCCTCTGTCAAACCTCTTCAACCTTCAACCAAGTTGAGTATTAAAGTATTAGCCGCAGTGTTATCAGGAAACAATTTTTTTAGCCAGCCTAGTTAGCTTTTGGTTGGTGGCGCGTCTGCCTTGTAAGCGCTAGGCCGCGGGTTCGATTCTCGCCCGGGGCGGATTTTATCCTGATGGCCTATAAAAAAACGAATACTTATGTCCAATGAGGGACATACTATGGGATGGACATGCTACGACACAGACCACACGAGTCTAATGTAGCATTTGCTTCATTGCTACGAAAAAAACGGCGGTGAAACAGTCATAAAAAAAATCAAGGTACCTACTTTTGATAGTTTTGAAGCAAGTCCCAAGAGACAGAACTAAGGAGAGCCAGGTTTTACCTCTCTAGTCCCAAGAGACAGAACTAAGGAGAGCCAGGTTTTACCTCTCTAGTCCCAAGAGACAGAACTAAGGAGAGCCAGGTTTTACCTCTCTAGTCCCAAGAGACAGAACTAAGCAGAGCCAGGTTTTACCTCTCTAGTCCCAAGAGACAGAACTAAGGAGAGCCAGGTTTTACCTCTCTAGTCCCAAGAGACGGCCCGTCCCTGTATGTCAAATATTGACTTGGAAACTTTTGTGAAAAGAAGAAAATGCTTCATGTTATAGAAATACCTACGATGAAGGAAAAAAATATGTACCTAGTACTTATATATACGTCTATGTATATACCTATGTAACAAGAGAAAAAGTCCAGGTTTTACCTCTCTAGTCCCAAGAGACAGAACTATAATAAGGAGAGCCCAATGGCCCAATCTGAAGAAATGGAAAAAAAAAAAAAATCCTCCTAGGCCAGCTTAGTTTGGAGGGTAACACGCTTTGTAAGCGATATGGATCTCCGGTTCGATTCTCCCCCGATGGGAATTTTCTCCTAAACAGATAAGATTCGTTCTCGGAACGGTTGGCTTTCTTCTAATATTTTTTCCTACCTCTCTCTTCGATTTCGGGACCATAAAAAATCAGTAAAGCTGTTACAGGTTCCCTCTATTAAACTTTGTTACAGGTTCCCCCATCTACCAAACCATATTTGAAAAAAAAAGAAAACGCCATAAAGCTGTAATGTACGCAACCACCATTCAGGATTGAAGTCCAATATTGGACTAACCACCGAAATTAATCCAAAACCACCAACGTTAATCCAATCGGATTAATAATAATAATAATACGTGATATATTGAGTAGAGTGAGAGAAACAGAAAGAGAGAGCTAGAAGGAGTGAGAGAGAGAAAATAAAGAGGGACAGAGACAGAGGGAGGGACGGAGGGAGGGAGAGAGAGAGCGACAGAGAAAGAGAGAAAAAGTACAAGAGCTAGGTAGGTAGGTAATCGTTCGTATTTCGTGTTTTCAATATTTCTTCAAAAAACCTATTGCTGTAAGATAAATGAGAACACCCAAGAAAGAAAGAGAGAGAGGGAGAGACAGAGAGAGAGAGAGAAAGGGGGATAGAGAGAGAAGGAGAGAACATGGGTGTGAAATACAATACAGTTTAATGGAGCGTAAGACGAAAATGGAAGATTAGTAGAGGAAGAGAGAGAGAGAGACTCCATCATAACCTTATTTGGGTCAAGTTTGCTTTGGAATTTTGGCATCTCCATTTAGTAATAAAATTTTATAAGATTGGGGGTTTTGTCATCTCCACTAATTTTATTTCACTTGGTACCTAAGTTTCGACATCGCCAATAATTTTATTTTATTGGGAGATTTCACACCTCTACTAATTTTATTTCATTGAGAGTTTTGGCATTTTTTTCTTTTTTTTTTAAGTAGGTAGGTATTTTCAACAGGTAGGTGTACCTACTTTATTTTCAACAATATTGAACAAGAATAAAAACGATTCGTAATATAAAAGAAATTGACTCACAAAATCGCCTTCTTTTGCATTTTATACCCTTCTAAAACTTTTCCTTTTGAACTTAAAAGTTGCCGATTTGAGGAAAGAGAGGAAAGAGAGAGAGGAAAGAGAGAGAGAGAGAGGAATGACTGATGATGTGAAAATAAAATAAAAACAAAAATCTTGAGAAAAACTTCGGAGAAACAAGAAACTTGAGTGTTGAAAATCAATTGTTCATGTTTAAGAGACTCTCTCTCTCTCTCTCTTTCTCTCTTTACCTCCTTCTTTCTCCTCTCCTCTCTCTCTCCTTTTCATCCTGTTTCTCTCTTTCTCTTTGATAAAAGAGCACAGAAAGAAGAGAAAGGAAGAGAAAATAACAAGAGTGGGAGTGAGAGAGTGATACTGAGAGGGATAAAGGGAGGGCGGAGGGAGAAAGAGAAGGGAAGTGAGTGAGAGAGAGAGAGGATCAGATCTTGTAATAAAATATGGTGATATATTGAGTAGAGTGAGAGAAACAGAAAGAGAAAGCCAGAAGGAGTGAGAGAGAAAAAATAAAGAGGGACAGAGACAGTGGGAGGGAGGGGGAGAGAGAGAGAGAGAGAGAGCGACAGAGACAGAGAGAAAAAAGTACAAGGTAGGTAGGTAATCGTTCGTATTTCGAGTTTTCAATATTTCTTCAAAACACCTATTGCTAGAAGATAAATGAGAACACCCAAGAAAGAAAGAGATAGGAAAAACAAGAGAGAGAGAGGGAGAGAGAGAGAGAGAGAGAGAAAGGGGGATAGAGAGAGAAGGAGAGAACATGGGTGTGAAATACAATACAGTTTAATGGAGCGTTAAGACGAAAATGGAAGATTAGTAGAGGGAGGGAGGGGAAGAGAGAGAGAGATAGAGGGACTCCATCATAACCTTATTTGGGTCAAGTTTGCTTTGGAATTTTGGCATCTCCACTAATAATAAAATTTTATAAGATTGGGAGTTTTGTCATCTCCACTAATTTTATTTCATTTGGTACCTAACTACCTACCTAGTTTCGACATCGCCAATAATTTTATTTTATTGGGAGATTTCACACCTCTACTAATTTTATTTCATTTGAGAGTTTTGGCATTTTTTTTTATTTTTTAAGTATTTTCAACAGGTACTTTATTTTCAACAATATATATTGAACAAGAATAAAAACGATACATAAATAAAAGAAATTGACTCACAAAATCGCCTTCTTTTGCATTTTATACCCTTCTAAAACTTTTCCTTTTGAACTTAAAAGTTGCCGATTTGGGCTTTAAACTCAGATTATGCCCCCGTCCATCAATCATTCTCATTTCTCTTTTCCTTATCTCCAAATCTCTCTCCTTCCACTCTCTCTTTCTCCCTTTCTCAATCCATCTCTCTTACAAGAGGAAGATTGAGAGAGAGAGAGAGAGAGTTTCTCAATGTTTTCCTATCTCTGCACTTCCTGTAGAAATTTCACTCGGGCAAAAGTTTTTCCCTTCTCTCTCTCTCCCTCCCTCTCACTTTTACTTCCTGTGAGTTCTATGACGTCATACATAAGAGAGAGAGAGAGAGAGAGAGAGAGAGAGAGAGAGCGAGCAAGCTATTGTTTAGTTTGAAATTTTCAGTGCTGGAGTTGGAGGGGGGGGGTGGAGGTAAACAAAAAGGAAATGAGGGAGATAAAGATATAAAGAGGGAGAAAGAGATGTAAAAAAGTAGAAAAAGGGAGAGAATGAAAGATCTAAAGCAGGGGTTCTTAACCTTTTAGAATTGGCGGACCACTATTGATAAACCAAAAATCTCGCGAACCACACACGCCAAGTTACTGTATCATTGCTTCAATTTTCAATTTCAAGGTCACAAATGCAATCGTTGATAAGAGCGGAGTTAGGAGTAGCACGTTGTATGAAAAGAGGAAAGATTTTTTTTTCTTTCTTAGGGGTATGTTATATAAAATAGAGACACGATGACTTTTTCCTTACTCCTCTCGCGGAACCAACCACCTGAAACCTTCTCGCGGACCACTAGTGGTCCACGGACCATAGGTTAAGAATGGCTGATCTAAAGGGAGAAAGATAGAGAGGAAAGAAGAGAGAAAGGGAGAGAAAACACACGTAGATCAACCTCAGTGGAGGTTGGCGGTTAACCGCGGACTTTGGATCTGGAAGTTGATGGTTCGAGTCCCAGTCAAGACATAAAATTTATCCAGCTGTATTTAAGCGGGAACCGTATAACTTTTTTTTTTCTTCGTTGTTATTTTTTTTTTTCCTTTCTTCTGTGACCTTTGGATACCGAAATAAAATCGATCTGAAAAAAAAAGGCCAAACTGAATAAAAAAATAAAATAAAAATAAAACTAAAAAGAAACACCACACAGACAAACATTGACGTCACAGTAGGGATGAGAAAATCATTTTCAACATAAAACAAACACAAAAAACGTTTTCAACTTTGATACATGTGACGTCATCACTGTATGAACTTTTTTGTGTATGGCAAATTCAAATTGGATTTTCGACCTTTGAAAGAGGATACCACTTTCACAGTTTCCATTTCAGAATTGGATTTTTGACCCTTGAAAGATATCATTGCACAGTTTCCAACTTTCCAGTTCAGAATTGTATTTTTCATTTGATATTTTAGAGATATGGGATTTTGACCTTCCATTATTTAAATATGTTTACTTACCCAAATGCATATCGTTTATTGAAAATCCTGAATTTGAGATCTTCCTCTCTCTTTCTTTCTTTCTTTCTTTATTTTTCTCCCCCCCCCTCTCTCTCTCTCTCTCTTCATATCTCTCTCTCCTTTCTCTCCCTTAAATATGTTTACTTACCCAAATGCATATCGTTTATTGAAAATCCTGAATTTGAGATCTTCCTCTCTCTTTCTTTCTCTCCCCCCCTCTCTCTCTCTCTCTCTTCCTCTCTCTCTCTTTATATCTCTCTCTCCTTTCTCTCTCTCTCCCTCCCTCTCTCTCTTTTTATATCTCTCTCTCCCTCTCTCTCTCCCCCTCTCTCTCTCCCTCGCTCTCTCTTCTTCTTCCCTCGCTCTTTTTCCTGTCCTTTACTTCTGTAAGGTACATGACTAACATAGCATCCCTAGGAGTAATTAAACTTAGAGTAGGAGAGAGAGAGAGAGGGAGGGAGGGAGAGAGAGAGATGTGATTTTGCAATTACGCCTAGAGAAAAAGAGAAAAATAGGGAGAGCGAGGAAGAGAAAGATAAAGAAAGGAAGAAAGAGGAATTTTCGATTACGCTTAAAAAAGAGAACGTGAGTGGGAGAGAGAAAGAGAGTTAGAGAAAGAGAGAGGAGGTATGAAAGGCGGAATGTAGAGAAATGGTAGGAAGGAGAGAGAGAGAGAGAGAGAGAGAGAGAGAGAGGGAGCCAGGGAGGTAAAGTTAGGTTAATTAGTTTCCCATATGGTGCCCCATTTTTGTTTATCATTTTTTTTGAGGTTAGGATTTCAATTTTTACTTTTTTACTGCTATCAAAAAGTACCTACCTATTTTTTTACTACTGTTATCATTGCTGATTAGCAGTTATTTTTATTATCAGTAACCGTTAAAGTTGTTTTACCGGTTGTAATGTCTTTCGTAAGTACTTATGTCACTGCCCAAAGGCTTTTCTCCTTTATTTTGAGCCCTCAAATTGTAGGTACTGAAAACTGAAATGTTCAGTTTGAAAAACCCTTGATACATTTTGCCAAACCCTTTTTCAACTTATTTTCTTATTCTATTCAATTCTATGATTTTTATGCTACAACTTCAAAATAAGTTTGAGTATGAATTCTTCAAATCCTAATAATTCTGGTAGTTTCACTAGTTTCCTTTGAAAAAGGTTTTTTTGGAACTGAAATGTTCAGTTTGAAAAACCCTTGATACATTTTGCCAAACCCTTTTTCAACTTATTTTCTTATTCTATCCAATTCTATGATTTTTATGCTACAACTTCAAAATAAGTTTGAGTGAATTCTTCAAATCCTAATAATTCTGCTAGTTTCACTAGTTTCCTTTGAAAAAGGTGTTTTTGGAATTAATGTGCTAATGCCCAAGTGTTTGTAAGGATCCCTATTTGCTAGAGTTCTTCAAGAAGCCCTTTTTTTTCAAAGTCCCTTAAAGCTTCCTCTATAAAGTTATTGAGTGTCTGTTGTTAATTTACTTAAATAGGTAGGTATTAAACGTTTTTGGAATTAATGTACTAATGCCCAAGTGTTTGTAAGGATCCCTATTTGCTAGAGTTCTTCAAGAAGCCCTTTTTTTCAAAGTCCCTTAAAGCTTCCTCTATAAAGTTATTGTTTTGAGTGTCTGTTGTTAATTTACTTAAATAGGTAGGTATTAAACTATTGAAAAAATCAACCTCTGTGGCCAAGTGGGTATCAACACAGGAGGCCTGGGTTTGATTCCTGGTAGGGCCAAGGTTTTTTTAGCTCTGTGCTTGGAGTTTGGGGTGTCTTAGCCTTGTAAAGATAATTGAGTAGCTACTTCAATTGAGTAGCAACCAGTGGTGGCATTACCAGTGTAAAAAGAATATTGAAATATGGAAATCAATTGCAAAGGAGGAACTTTAATAATGTTGTGATATCCACTAAAGTTGTGAAAAAAACTGTGCTTTACCACAAAGAATTTAAGATTAAACTATTGAAAAACACTAAAATTTTATTTTTTTTTTTCCTTCTAGACCTTTTAATAAATAAATTGTTGTTTGTTTTGATTTCAGTTATCGAGGAGATGTGTCGAGTAAGATATGACCTGCATCAAGTGTTCCCACTATACTTTTGGAAATGGAAGATTGGATTGCAGCGTTGAAAGTCACAGCAACAAGAGAATTGTATAGCAAGGTAAAATTATTTCTTACTAAGTGAACTGTGGAATTTACCTACTTGGGGCTCAATAAAGTCCACAGTCTAATAATGAGCCAATATTCTTTATTAGTTTAACATGTTTGCCAAATTTTATCAAAATAGTACTTATGTAGATGAGGTTTCAAAGAGCAGAAAAATGAGGAATTAGGGAATTTTTGTTTTATAACTTCTAGAGCCCAAAATAAATTGATCTGAAAAATACTGATCCATCAATCTATTGGACAAACTGGGAAAAAAGTAGGTATGATGAAAAAAATATCAAACTTTCAAAATTCCTCACAAGAAAAAAGCCAAGTTTAGTCTATTATTTAGCTGTTGTTTTATTATTTAGATACTGAGGAATTAGGGAATTTTTGTTTTATAACTTCTAGATCCCAAAATAAATTGAACTGAAAAATACTGATCCATCAATCTATTGGACAAACTGGGAAAAAAGTAGGTATGATGAAAAAAAATATCAAACTTTCAAAATTCCTCACAAGAAAAATGCCAAGTTTAGTCTATTATTTACCTAGCTGTTGTTTTATTATTTAGATACCTATCTATTTTAAATTACAGTCCATTTATTTATTTAATATTTTAACCATGATTTTTTTGTGATCTGTTCTCAGCCGGGATTGGACCCTCACGATTTACTTCGGGGGAAACATAGCTGGCAGCAGGCATCTCATGCCAGACCTACATATTGCAATGTCTGCCGAGAAGCACTGTCTGGTAAGTTTTTAGTTATTTTATTATTATTTTAATTTTAACAAACTAATGGGTTTCCCCATCGTAAATCTTTATTGAAAGAGAGAGAGAGAGAGAGAGAGAGAGAGAGAGAGAGAGAGAGAGAGGGAGAGAGAGAGGGAGAGAGAGAGAGATGTGATTTTGCTATTACGCCTAGAGAAAAAGAGAAAAATAGGGAGAGCGAGGAAGAGAAAGATAAAAAAAGGAAGAAAGAGGAATTTTCGATTACGCTTAAAAAAGAGAAAGTGAGTGGGAGAGAGAAAGAGAGTAAGAGAAAGAGAGAGGAGGTATGAAAGGCGGAAGGTAGAGAAATAGTAGGACGGAGAGAGAGAGAGAGAGAGAGAGAGAGAGAGAGAGAGAGAGAGAGAGAGAGAGAGAGAGAGAGAGAGGGAGAGAGAGAGGGAGAGAGCACTTTGAAAAGGTGTGTCATAAAACTATGGAATAAAATAAAACCTTTAAGATTGCACAATACCTAGTGTCCATTATAAAAAAGTTGTAAACATCAAAATTCTGCAAAGTTGTAAAGTTCTATTCAACCCTGACCTGATTATACAGAACAGGGCACCAGAGAGTTCTAAATGTTACTCAGGGCATTTAGAATAAGGTCATGATGAGACATTATATGCTTCCGTCCAAAGAATAGAATAGAATAGAATAGAAAGTAGCATAGAGTAAGTAGGTATACATAGAACAGTAAGGAGGAAATAGATAAATGTAGAATAGATTATAATGGAATATGATAGAAGGAGAATAGAATAGAATACCGGATGTGATGTCATAAAACGATGAAATTCCAAGTTGGAAATGTTAGGTACTTTATGGTTGGGAAGAGGAAGAGGGGGGGGGAGGAAGAGGGAGAGATAAAGAAGTGAGATATTGAGAGATAGAAAATGAGGGGAAACAGGAAGCCCTTCTCTCTCTCTCTCTCTCTCTCTCTCTCTCTTATTTTCTCCTTCTCTCCAACCTTCTTTTCCTCTTCTCTCTTTCCCTCTATCTTTCCATCTATCTATCTAAAAATTCTATCTATCCATGTCCCTTTCTTTTCTCTCTCTCTCTCTCTCTCTCTCTCTCTCTTGACCCCCCCCCCTTTGTCGCCACACAGCGCCATTTTTTATACCTCTCCCATAACCCATAAGCCCTATCGCCCCCCTTTGTCGCCACACAGCGCCATTTTTTATACCTCTCCCATAACCCATAAGCCCTATCGCGTGAGAGACAGAGACTTGTAAAAAAATAATATTAAAAGGGAAAGAGCAAGAAGTAGAGAGAGAGAGTGGGAGAGAGAGAGTGAGAGAGAGAGTGAGAGAGAGTGAGAGAGAGTGAGAGAGAGAGAGAGAGAGAGAGAGAGAGAGAGAGATATAGGAAAGAGAGGGAGGGAGGAGGAGGAGGAGGAGGAGGAAGAAAAAGACGATGACGATGACGAAAAAAAGAAGAAGAAGAACAAGAAGAGGAAGAAGGAGGAAAAGAAGGCGGAGGAAGAGTTGGAAAAGAAAAAGAAGAAGGAGAGAGAGAGAGAGAGAGAGAGAGAGAGAGAGAGAGAGAGAGAGAGAGAGAGAGAGAGAGAGAGAGAGAAAAAAAAAAGAGACAGAGATAGCGTGAGAGAGACAGAGAAACAAGGTGGGTGTAAAAAGTGGCATTTTGAGAGAGACAGACACACATACACAAACAGAAAGGGAAGAGAGATGGAGAGTAAGAGATAGAGAGAGAGGGAGAGAGAAAGGGAGAGAGAGAGATGGGGAGGGAGAGAAAGAAAGAAGGAGAATAGTAGAAAGAGTGAGCGAGTTAGAAAATGAGGGAGAGAGGGGGTGTGGAAAAAAAAAATTGAGAGAATTAAAGAAGGAGGGAGGGACGGAAAAAGAGAGAGGGAAGGGGAGTGAGAGAGTGGGAAGAGGTGTGTGTGTGTGTGTGTGTGTGTGTGTGTGTGTGTGTGAGAGAGAGAAAGAGAGAGAGAGAGAGAGAGGGGGAAGGGGAGTGAGAGAGTGGGAAGAGGAGTGTGTGTATGTGTGTGAGAGTGGCGGGGAGTGAGAGAGTGGGAAATAGGTTAATTGTTTTGGGTCTGAAAGAATGTTGGGGTGGGTGCTGCTAGAAGGATGTTAGAACACGAAATGTTCATTATGTTTGAAAGTAAATGTATGTTAAGTATATTATATCCCTGAGCCATGAGAAATACACATGTTGGGTGGAAGAGCTCTTCCAGGAGAACCTTGCCACTTAAAAGAAAGTCATAAAAAAAAAAAGAAAATTATACGTACTTACAATGTTCTTAGGACAACTATGCTCTGCCCACCTCTGTGGCCGAGTGGTCAAGAGCACTGACTCTCAACCCAGAGGTGCTGGGTTTGAATCCCGGCCAGGGCGGAAATTTTCCATCCACTCTTTTCCGTTCTTGGATCGGCAAACGAACGAACTTTATCTGTTTGAGATAAAATCCGGCCCGGGCGGAAATCGAACCCGCAGACTCTAGACAGACGAGACGGGCTTTAAACTCAGATTATGCCCCCGTCCATCAATCATTCTCATTTCTCTTTTCCTTATCTCCAACTCAATCTCTCCTTCCTTCCACTCTCTCTTTCTCCCTTTCTCAATCCATCTCTCTTACAAGAGGAAGACAGAGAGAGAGAGAGAGAGAGAGAGAGAGAGAGAGAGAGAGAGAGTTTCTCAATGTTTTCCTATCTCTGCACTTCCTGTAGAAATTTCACTCGGGCAAAAGTTTTTCCCTTCTCCCATTTCAGAATTGGATTTTTGACCCTTGAAAGATTTCATTGCACAGTTTCCAACTTTCCAGTTCAGAATTGGATTTTTCATTTGATATTTTAGAGATATGGTATTTTGACCTTCCATTATTTAAATATGTTTACTTACCCAAATTATGCATATCGTTTATTGAAAATCCTGAATTTGAGATCTTCCTCTCTCTTTCTTTCTTTATTTCTCTCCCCCCCTCTTTCTCTCTCCCTCTCTCTCTCCCTCCTCTCTCTCTCTCTCCCTCCCTCTCTCTATATTTCTCTCTCTCCTTTCTCTCTCTCCTTCTTCTCTCGCTCTTTTTCCTGTCCTTTACTTCTGTAAGGTACATTACTAACATAGCATCCCTAGGAGTAATTAAACTTAGAGTAGGAGAGAGAGAGAGGGAGGGAGAGAGAGAGAGAGGGAGGGAGAGAGAGAGAGGGAGGGAGAGAGAGAGAGATGTGATTTTGCTATTACGCCTAGAGAAAAAGAGAAAAATAGGGAGAGCCAGGAAGAGAAAGATAAAGAAAGGAAGAAAGAGGAATTTTCGATTACGCTTAAAAAGAGAACGTGAGTGGGAGAGAGAAAGAGAGAGGAGGTATGAAAGACGGAAGGTAGAGAAATGGTAGGAAGGAGAGAGAGAGAGAGGGAGCCAGGGAGGTAAAGTTAGGTTAATTAGTTTCCCATATGGTAGAGCATGTCTCTCTCTCTCCCTCTCCCGCATATATTTTTTTTTTCTCTTCTCTGTTTTTCAGAACCTCCTCATGCCTCATCAATGGATGGAAGGTAACCTGCCCGTATCGGCCAAATGTGCCGTGTGTGAACGTACGTGTGGTTCTGTGCTGAGATTACAAGACTGGCGATGTCTATGGTGTAAAGCTACCGTGCATACTGCATGTCGGCCTAACCATACGGTAATAATCTAATAATATAGCCGAAAATTAAATGACATGTTTGGTTTGGCAAACTTATAGTAGGCACGTACCTATAAGTTAGGACTTATAGTTGGCACGTACCTATAAGTTAGGACTTATAGTTGGCACGTACCTATAAGTTCAGGTGTTACATCTCATGGACTCAGTTGTGAGATTTGCAAGCTGAAAGTACACAAGCGATGTGTTCTCAAAGCCATCAACAATTGCAAGTGGTCTACCCTGTCCTCCATTGGGAAATACATTATTCTATTCTATTCTATTCTATTCTATTCCATTCTATTCTATTATATTCCATTCTATTCTATTCTATTCTATTCTATTTTCAGGTGTTACATCTCATGGACTCAGTTGTGAGATTTGCAAGCTGAAAGTACACAAGCGATGTGTTCTCAAAGCCATCAACAATTGCAAGTGGTCTACACTGTCCTCCATTGGGAAATACATTATTCTATTCTATTCTATACTATTCTATTCTATTTCAGGTGTTACATCTCATGGACTCAGTTGTGAGATTTGCAAGCTGAAAGTACACAAGCGATGTGTTCTCAAAGCCATCAACAATTGCAAGTGGTCTACCCTGTCCTCCATTGGGAAATACATTATTCTATTCTATTCTATTCCATTCTATTCTATTATATTCCATTCTATTCTATTCTATTCTATTTTCAGGTGTTACATCACATGGACTCAGTTGTGAGATTTGCAAGCTGAAAGTACACAAGCGATGTGTTCTCAAAGCCATCAACAATTGCAAGTGGTCTACCCTGTCCTCCATTGGGAAATACATTATTCTATTCTATTCTATTCTATTCTATTTCAGGTGTTACATCTCATGGACTCAGTTGTGAGATTTGCAAGCTGAAAGTACACAAGCGATGTGTTCTCAAAGCCATCAACAATTGCAAGTGGTCTACCCTGTCCTCCATTGGGAAATACATTATTCTATTCTATTCTATACTATTCTATTCTATTTCAGGTGTTACATCTCATGGACTCAGTTGTGAGATTTGCAAGCTGAAAGTACACAAGCGATGTGTTCTCAAAGCCATCAACAATTGCAAGTGGTCTACCCTGTCCTCCATTGGGAAAGACATTATAGAGGACAAAGACGGGGTAAGGATATAATTATCTAACTTTGTTACTAGGTGCTTCTAGTTTCACCAGCCCTCAAGCTTTTGAAACTAGTGGCGTCCGAATCCAGGTCAGTTGGTTGCTGGGAGTACCATCGGGTTGGCTCCGAGTTTTCGAGCTTACTCAATGGCATTTCACAGCCAACCACCTTATTAATTTTCCTTAGGTTTATTCTTTCTATTCTCTCTTTTCTTTAACTCTTTAGGTATCTATCTTTCTATTTACATTTCCAGGAAACAGCCAACCACCTTATTAATTTTCCTTAGGTTTATTCTTTCTATTCTCTCTTTTCTTTAACTCTTTAGGTATCTATCTTCCTATTTAGTTTCTTCATCTTAGGAGGACCTCAAAGTGTTACAACGTCCACAACGGAGTCCCGACCCTTGACCATAGCCTAGTCTTGATCCAAGAGAAAACAAACCATGCTAATGAATAGAAGCGTCCTCAACGGAGCCTTGACCATAGTACCGACCCTCGTAGGAAAATCAAGAAATTGAGTATTTTTTTTTTTTTCTGCGATGGCCGATGGTCTCGGCCTCTCGGCGAGGGTCCATGGTTTATGGCGCCGTTGTGCAAAGTGTTACAACGTCAACAACGGAGTCCCGACCCTTGACCATAGCCTAGTCTTGACCCAAGAGAAAACAAACCATGCTAATGAATAGAAGCGTCCTCAACGGAGCCTTGACCATAGTACCGACCCAGGAAAATCAAGAAATTGATTATTTTTCTGCTTTGGTCGATGGTCTCAGCGAGGGTCAATGGTTTATGGCCACCGTTGTGGCCGCGCTCTAAGTCTTTAGAAGAACGACCATTATTGGCATTGGCCCTTTTTTTCCAGAGACCGCCGCATTTCTGTATCCGATAATCTGGAGAGCATGGGTTTAATTCCAAGTGTGGAATATTATCTTCCGTCTTGTTATTTTCGATTTGTCCTTCCTTTTTTTTGAGATTTTAATCCAACCAACATACCTACTCCCTTCTAAAAAATTCCTCTCCTTTATTGTCCTCTCGTATATAATGTAACTTAATTTTTACCTTTTTTACTGTCCTTGGAAAAATTGCCCTTCTTTATAAGAATAAAGACGTAAAGAAATAAGTTTTTCCAATTTCTTATTCCTTCCCTCTCTTTTCTATCTATCTCTTAATCTCTCTCTCTCTCCCCTCCCTCTCTATCTCTCTCTCTCTCCCTACCTCATTTTCTTATCATTATATTCTGTGTACTTTCTTTCTCTCTTCCTTTTTTTTTTTGTGTGTTTTCTAATGGTTTTGTCCCCTGAAGCTAAAATCCATCTTTTTATTCCTTGTTCCTTTCTTTTTCTCTCTCCTCCTCCCCTCAGTCCTCCTGATCCCAATGAATCTCTACTGACCTATGAGGAGAGAGTGACCAACCATCTGACCAAGATATTGATAAGTGATGATAAGGAAGAGATTATACACACTGCCAAGTAAGTTGGAGAAGATTATACACACTGCCAAGTGAGTTGGAGAAGATTATACACACTGCCAAGTAAGTTGGAGAAAAATACGATTGAAAATGTTTTAAAAAAGCAAGTTGGGGGGAAAGACGAATAAAAATGTGTAAAAAAATATAGCGAATATCTACCAAAAGGCAAAAAACACAATACCGACCCAAAGATCCAAAGAAGTTGTGACTTTGCCGATAAATGAACAGCTCATCCCTGAAGGGAATTCAGCTAAACAGGACCGATGTCAATTGATATTCTAAATTTTGGTAAATTTAGCTAAACAGGACCGATGTCAATTGATATTCTAAATTTTGGTAAATTTCATCAAAATCAGACCAGGCAATTGCGAGTTATTGCGGAACAAACGTTCAAACCCAAAGCAAAACTGTAAAGTTAAAATGTAGAATTTACTTTCGTTTGATTAAGAAATTTAAAGATTTTTGTTCCCTACCTTCTGCCCTTTATTTTGTTCCTTTCCTTGTACCCTTTGTTGTGTTCTTTACCTTCTGCCCTTCTTTGTGTTCCCTACCTTCTGTCCTTAGTCCTTTTATTTGAGGGTAGTTAGTTTAAAGAATGTAGCAATTTCATAAAGGAATCCCATGAGTTTTGTAACGTAGGAATTGACCTTTTATTCATAATTTTTACCCAAATGCATTTCCTCCAATACTGACTTTACTCTCCGAGTCTGGAACCACCTCATCAGATAGGATGCCAGTTGATATTTTCACGACTACTTCATTTGTAGCCACAAGGTCTTCCATTTTCTTCAATAAAATTGAATCCCCCCCAAAAAATACCACTTCGTGGCATAAAAAAGACCCCGCCAAGTCGTTCCTCCCAAAATAAATCAAGTGCCACAAAAAATAGGGTAATTACCTACCTCCTTTCCTAATTTGTTCATTTTGAACATTTTTTTATTTTGTATTATTTTTTTTCTTTTGTACTTTTTGAACTCTGTTCCCCCCCTCTTCTTCTTTCTTTTTCTTCTTCTTTTTGTAAATTTTAAAAAGAAAATTAATCGACCGCTTTTTGGCG
This sequence comes from Diaphorina citri, assembly GCF_000475195.1. Classification (NCBI taxonomy): domain Eukaryota; kingdom Metazoa; phylum Arthropoda; class Insecta; order Hemiptera; family Psyllidae; genus Diaphorina; species Diaphorina citri. Next base: position 62,645 of record NW_007378172.1, read on the forward strand.
GTTTTCAGCTATACTGACTAAACGGTTTGAGATATTGTAAATGTTACAACAGAACACCCAAAATAAGCACCATTCAATAGGATAAGAAAAGTCGTGTGATGTTCACACCAGATTTTTTTTCCTTCCCCCTTCAAGTTCAATTTTTCCTGTTACCAGCCTAGTTCGCTTGAAAGGTAGTGTGTCTGCCTTGTAAGTGCTAGTTGTTCCCTACTTTCTGCCCTTTATTTTGTTCCTTTCCTTGTACCCTTTGTTGTGTTCTTTACCGTCTGCCCTTCTTTGTGTTCCCTACCTTCTGTCCTTTATTGTGTCCCCTACCTTCTGCCCTTTATTTTGTTCCCTACCTTCTGCCCTTTATTCTGTCCCTTTCCTTGTACCCTTTATTGTGTTCCCTACCTTCTGCCCTTTATTGTGTTCCCTACTTTCTGCCCTTTATTTTGTTCCTTTCCTTGTACCCTTTGTTGTGTTCTTTACCTTCTGCCCTTTATTGTGTTCCCTACCTTTTGCCCTTTATTGTGTTCCCTACCTTGTGCCCTTTGTTGTGCTCTTTACCTTCTGCCCTTCTTTGTGTTCCCTACCTTCTGTCCTTAGTCCTTTTATTTGAGGGTAGTTAGTTTAAAGAATGTAGCGATTCATTTTGTTCCTTTCCTTGTACCTTTTGTTGTGTTCTTTACCTTCTGCCCTTCTTTGTGTTCCCTGCCTTCTGTCCTTAGTCCTTTTATTTGAGGGTAGTTAGTTTAAAGAATGTAGCAATTCTTTTTCTGTAACGAATCACACTTCCCCCCTGAGGGCCATTAGTGAAAGTACCTACCTAACTACTAGGTAATTACCTACCTCCTTTCCTAATTTGTTCATTTTGAACATTTTTTTATTCTTTTGTACTTTTTGAACTCTGTTCCCCCCTCTTGTTCTTTCTTCTTTTTCTTCTTCTTTTTGTAAATTTTAAAAAGAAAATTAATCGACCGCTTTTTGGCGGTTTTCAGCTATACTGACTAAACGGTTTGAGATATTGTAAATGTTACAACTTACAACAGAACACCCAAATAAGCACCATTCAATAGGATAAGAAAAGTCGTGTGATGTTCACACCAGATTTTTTTTTTTTTCCTTCCCCCTTCAAGTTCAATTTTTCCTGTTACCAGCCTAGTTCGCTTGAAAGGTAGTGTGTCTGCCTTGTAAGTGCTAGGTCGCGGATTCGATTCCCGCCCAGGTCGAATTTTATCCTTAACAGTTAATATTCGTTTCCGGATTGGCTGGCTTTCTCCTATCCTGTCTTCCTTCTCTCTTCTCTCCTCCTTTCGGAACAAAAAGACCTTAGCAGTTACAGTTTCTTCTACATAAAACCTCTTTATTTTTATTATTCTACTCTGAAAATTCTCTTCTATTATATTTCATTTTTTTTTTCTCTTCTCTGTTTTTCAGAACCTCCTCATGCCTCATCAATGGATGGAAGGTAACCTGCCCGTATCGGCCAAATGTGCCGTCTCCCCCTCTCCTCTCTCCCCCTCTCCTCTCTCCCCCTCCCCCCCTCTCCTTCCTCCTACTCCCTAAACAGTAAACAAATATACCTGCAGGGGGCTTAGGTAGGTAATACATACACTGAACTCTACTCTGACGTCATTTTGTTCCTGTCTCTCTCTCTCTCCCTCTCTCTCTCCCTCCCTCTCTCTCTCACACACTCTCACTCTCCCTCCCTCCCCCTCTCTCCGTCTCTTTCTGGCTCGTCCTCCCTCTGATGAATATAATTATGTATCCTTCTCTCCCTCCCTCCCTTGACCTTTTTTCACTCTCTCAAGCTGTGTCCACACATACCCAGTCGACGGTCGATCGTCGATCTACCATCGTTTCACATATGTATCGACTCATCTTAAATGTGTTTCGTCAGCTCCCATGGCGTAGTGGTCACTGCGCTCGCCTTGCACGCGGCAGACCCGGGTTCGATTCCGGCGGGGTCAAGAAATTTGTATCATCCAAATGATTGATTCCGTGACTGGCTGTTTCGGGGCCACTCAGCCTCGTAAGGAAAACGAGTAGCTATGACATAGAAATGCGCATAGCGACCGGTGCCAGCAAGGTAGGTAAACATTGGTTTTTAGGATTATTGAGATATTGCGAAAATCCTACAATGCTGCAGTGAACACCAAAGTTGTGATATAATAACACAAAGAAACTGCATTTACATTTAAATGTGTTTCCAAACATAGTCCACCTTCCGTTGATTGACAATTTTAGTTTGTTTCACTATAACTTTCGGACGAGTCAACATTATTTTTTCTTTAATTATTCATTATATTTTTGGCAGGGTCCTGTTAATCTATTTTCAGGTGTTACATCTCATGGACTCAGTTGTGAGATTTGCAAGCTGAAAGTACACAAGCGATGTGTTCTCAAAGCCATCAACAATTGCAAGTGGTCTACCCTGTCATCTATTGGGAAATACATTATTCTATTCTATTCCAATTTATTCTATTCTATTCTATTTCATTCTATTTTCAGGTGTTACCTCTCATGGACTCAGTTGTGAGATTTGCAAGCTGAAAGTGCACAAGCGATGTGTTCTCAAAGCCATCAACAACTGCAAGTGGTCTACCCTGTCCTCCATTGGGAAAGACATTATTCTATTCTATTCTATACTATTCTATTCTATACTATTCTATTCTATACTATTCTATTCTATTTCAGGTGTTACATCTCATGGACTCAGTTGTGAGATTTGCAAGCTGAAAGTACACAAGCAGGCACGTACCTATAAGTTAGGAGTTATAGTTGGCACGTACCTATAAGTTAGGACTTATAGTTGGCACGTACCCATAAGTTAGGACTTATAGTTGGCACGTACCTATAAGTTAGGACTTATAGTTGGCACGTACCTATAAGTTAGGACTTATAGTAGGCACGTACCTATAAGTTAGGACTTATAGTTGGCACGTACACGTACCTATAAGTTAGGACTTATAGTTGGCACGCACCTATAAGTTCTACATGCCAACTACAAGTTCTAAAAAATTGTAAGTAGCTGAAAAACCATGAAACTTGGTTTCGTTTTAATATAGGAAGAGAGGTACTTCAAACTCTTGACGTTCGCGCGCCTCCCGGCACGCTTGATTCTGGAAATCAAACCCTGGCCTGGGTGAGAAAATTTAAACATTGCATGCGGTATGCCTGGAACGGACTGACAAGAAACGCCGACCCTATTTAAACAGGAAAAGGCTAAGAAGAAGAAGAAGAAGAAGAAGAAGAAGAAGAAGAAGAAGAAGAAGAAGAAGAAGAAGAAGAAGAAGTTGGCACGCACCTTTAAGTTCTACGTGCCAACTACAAGTTCTAAAAAATTGTAAGTAGCCGAAAAACCATGAAACCTTGTTTCGTTTTAATATAAGAAGAGTGGTGCTTCAAACTCTTGACGTTCGCGCGCCTCCCGGCGCGCTTGATTCTGGGAATCAAACCCTGGCCTGGGTGAGAAAATTTTAACATTGCATCAGGTATACAATAGGGCTGCCTGGAACGGACTGACAAGAAACGCCGACCCTATTTAAACAGGAAAAGGCGAAGAAGAAGAAGAAGAAGAAGAAGAAGAAGAAGAAGAAGAAGAAGAAGAAGAAGAAGAAGAAGAAGAAGAAGAAGAACTGAATGTACAATTATTAATAATAAGGTTTTATTCAATTTCTGCAAAAGATCTTTATGGTCCTATATAAGTACATATCTCTACTTTTCAGGAACACTTTTTGTTTCTTATACATATATCATCCCATTAGAATTAAAATAAATTTTTATCACACGAATAATTCAGAGTTCCATATATCCCCCCCCACAGACATGTTGTAATCTGGGCCCGTGTCGTCTGAGCACAGTACCCCCCACCTCCCTCCACTCCGTGGGTGGTGACGAGGCCTGGGAGGGGGTACGCCCCCCCGCCTGTTCCCCCCTCCTGGTGTTTGTCAACTCCAAATCCGGTGACAATCAGGGTGTCAAGTTCCTACGACGGTTTAAACAACTGCTGAATCCAGCCCAAGTGTTTGATTTGATTGGGAATGGGCCTGGATTAGGGTAAGTTTTTAAAGTCATAGTGACAAAGATGTTTTTTTCCAAGAGGTTTGATAGAGGGAACTATTAGGTCTTATCGTCCCGAAAGCGAAGAGAGAAGAAAGACAGGATAGGAGAAAGCCAGCCGTTTCGAGAACGAATATTATCCGTTCAGGATAAAATCCGCCCCGGGCGGGAATCGAACCTGCGGCCTAGCGCTGACAAGGCAGACGAGCTAACTGACTGGTGCTGCGATTTCTTTGTGCTATTATGATGTCCTAATTATTGAAGTTCTCTGCAGTCAAGATTTACCGAATATCTTTCATCCACGCACTATCTGAATTCAAACTTGGATTTAACCTATTGAATTATAAAATCTGATTGGTTGATTTCAAAATTTGGATTGAAAATCAGCCAATCAAGTCATCAGGCTTTTATCTTCTTTTTTTGTTATTCTTTATTGGATGTTGATTTCAGGTTGAGGCTGTTTCGACATTTCGATCCATTCCGAATATTGGTGTGCAGTGGAGATGGATCTGTAGGGTGGGTCCTATCTGAGATTGATAGACTGAATATGCAAGTAAGTAGTTGTATTTTGCACTATAATTAAAACCATGGAACATTTGGCGTATCTGGTGATCCTCCCTCGCGTCAGTACTTGGTTCAGAAAAATTTTCTGGCCATCCAAAGGGGCAACTGCTTGAGTATCGTTGCTCCCTGGAAAGATGTTAGATGAAGTACCTATTTTATCTATGAAGATCAGTTAAAAGTATAATAGTCTTATACATTCTGACGGCATATTACACATTTAGCACTTATCACGTAGAAAAAAATTGACAGATTGTAAAGACGTTTTTCCTGCTCGCAGAGTTAAAAGTCGCTCTTACCTCCTAGTTATCATAGTTGTATGTAAGTTCATGATTTAACACATTGAACACAGTGTCAGCCATATTATGGTGGACAGTCATGGTTGAAAAGTACATTGAGAACATTTAGATGTCCGCCATATATGGCTGACAGGAACCAAGCGAACCATTATTATTATTATTTAACTCTTTTTATTTGGAATATTTACAAAAGTATAGGTACAATAAATATATACAGAACAACATTTCTGTATCCGATAATCTGGAGAGCATGGGTTTAATTCCAAGTGTGGAATATTATCTTCCGTCTTGTTATTTTCGATTTGTCCTTCCTTTTTTTTGAGATTTTAATCCAACCAACATACCTACTCCCTTCTAAAAACTTCAAAAAAATTCTCTCCTTTATTGTCCTCTCGTATATAATGTAACTTAATTTTTACCTTTTTTACTAAAATTGCCTTTCTTTAAAAGAATAAAGACGTAAAGAAATGAGTTTTTCCAATTTCTTATTCCTTCCCTCTCTTTTCTATCTATCTCTCTCTCCCCCTCCCTCTCTATCTCTCTTTCTTTCTCTCTCTCTCTCTCTCTCTCTCTCTCTCTCTCCCTCTCTCCCTCCCTCATTTTCTTCTCTCTTTTACAGAAGCAATGTCAGATAGGCGTGCTTCCCCTGGGCACAGGCAATGATTTAGCCCGGGTATTAGGCTGGGGAGCTTCGTGCGATGACGACACACATCTTCCTCAACTCCTGGAGAAATATGAAAAGGCGAGCACCAAAATTCTCGACAGGTAATGTCACACCGCTTCCCCGTAAATTTATTTTATAAGTTTCCATTTATTGGTTTTTCAGAACAATTCTCTCAACCAAATAAATAGTTAACAAATGGTATACCCATCCGTAAAAGCCGGAGCTTGTGCCACGGATGGGGAGTTCATTAAACGTTTCGTAAGAAAATTTTACCCTCCTTATTTTAAGCGGTTTGATAGAGGAAACTGTAACCAATCGTTCTGGAATTGAAGAGAGAAGGAAAATAGGATAGGAAGAAGCCAGACGTTCCGAGAACGAAACTTATCTGTTTCGGATAAAATCCGCCCCGGGTGGGAATGGAACCTGCGACCTAGGGCTTACAAAGCAAACGCTCCATCTCTCAAGCTAACTAGTTTCATAGCAAATTTTCATCAGTAATCGGTTTTTTCAAATGGAATGTGCCTGACGGCATGTGATATGTTCCAATCCACTTGACCCCACTAGGCTGACACTAACGTTATTCAGGACCAAAGACCAATGTCAATGGTGTAGTTGTTAGCGCGGTGGACTCTGAATCTGGAGGTTGTTGGTTCGAGTCCAAGTCAAGTCATAAAATTAGCGTAGTGTATTAGGCGGGGAACCACTTTGGTGACAAGTATTTATGCTGAACACAATTAAAACAAATTCCTAGTTAGGACCAAAGAGGACCTTTTGGCCAGCAGGTCCATTAAAGTCCCGTTCATTTTTCCCTTAGATGGAGTATCATGACATTCGAGCGCAGTATCAGCACAGCAGACGGCAGTAAGATTACGCTCAACACTACCAGCAGCACTGGAGTGACTAGTCCTCCTGATCCTAATGAATCCTTACTAACCTATGAGGAGAGAGTGACCAATCATTTGACCAAAATATTGATAAGCGATGATAAGGAAGAGATTATACACACTGCCAAGTAAGTTGGAGAAAAATACGATTGAAAATGTTTAAAAAAAGCAAGTTGGGGAAAGACGAATGAAAATGTGTAAAAATATAGCGAATATCTACCAAAAGACAAAAAACACAATACCGACCCAAAGAAGTTGTGACTTTGCCGAGAAATGAACAGCTCATCCCTGAAGGGAATTTAGCTAAACAGGACCGATGTCAATTGATATTCTAAATTTTGGTAAATTTAGCTAAACAGGACTGATGTCAATTGATATTCTAAATTTTGGTAAATTTAGCTAAACAGGACCGATGTCAATTGATATTCTAAATTTTGGTAAATTTAGCTAAACAGGACCGACGTCAATTGATATTCTAAATTTTGGTAAATTTAGCTAAACAGGACCGATGTCAATTGATATTCTAAATTTTGGTAAATTTAGCTAAACACAGTAGGGTCTCATCTGTGTAGAGACCTGAGGATTCAACCTAGATCAGTAAAGGAAAGAAATGTAGATTACTAACTAGTAGTTGTGTGAACTGTTGAGGTCTTTTGACCAAAGTATCTTTGCAGAAATAACAAAAGGACTTATGATGACGGGCCCCGCTCAGTTCTGGGACACCCATATTGGGGTTCTAGAACTGCGACGTGCACTGATGTTTTTAATTCTTGTACCAAATGTCATCAAAATCGGACCAGGCAATCGCGAGTTACAGCGGAACAAGCAAATATCCAAAACTAAACCCACCCACCTGAGGCCAACTTCCCAAACAGGTAAGGTTTGTTCTCGGAATAGCTAGCGTTCTCCTATCCTCTTCTCCTTTTCTCTTCAACTTTGGGATGATAAGACCTCTCCAGTTCCCTCTATCAAACCTCTTCAAAAAAGACACATTTCCGGAGTTTTGACTTCAGAGTGGATTCTTCACATTTTTTTACTTACAAATCGACCTTTTAGTCATGATTTTTTACAAAAATGCAACAGATTATTAAGCAAATTAAAAAATGTCGGGTTGGTTTACTGACCTTGAGCGAGCTTTTGACACTCTTGATACTGGCTGTATCGGTATTGCTTGGTGAGGGCGGGGGTCCCAGAATAAACTCGGCCCCGTTAGACCCGGGGCTTAGCTGTTGACCCCGGGGGTGGGTGGGGGGAGATCGAGCGAAGGAAGTCCCTTTACTCCCGCAGTCTAAACAAGGTGTTATGTATTTGGTACAGAATAAATTAAAAAATACAAATAAAACCTTGCTTAAATGAAAAAAAAAAAAAATTGAGGTATTATTTTGTTTTATTTTCATAGATAAAATAGGTACTTCATCTAACATCTTTCCAGGGAGCAACGATACTCAAGCAGTTGCCCCTTTGGATGGCCAGAAAAATTTTCTGAACCAAGTACTGACGCGAGCGAGGATCACCAGAAGCGCCATGGTTTTCATTATAGTGCAAAATACAACTACTTACTTGCATATTCAGTCTATCAATCTCAGATAGGACCCAGCCTACAGATCCATCTCCACTGCACACCAATATTCGGAATGGATCGAAATGTCGAAACAGTCTCAACCTGAAATCAACATCCAAAAAAGAATAAAAAAAAAGAACATAAAAGCCTGATGACTTGATTGGCTGATTTTCAATCCAAATTTTGAAATCAAATCAACCAATCAGATTATTTTATAATTCAATCAATAGGTTAAATCCAAGTTTGAATTCAGACAGTGCGTGGATGAAAGATATTCGGTAAATCTTGACTGCAGAGAACTTCAATAATTAGGACATCATAATAGCACAAAGAAATCGCAGCATATAGAATAGTATAGAATAGAATAGAATAGGATAATGTATTTCCCAATAGATGACAGGGTAGACCACTTGCAATTGTTGATGGCTTTGAGAACACATCGCTTGTGTACTTTCACCTTGCAAATCTCACAACTGAGTCCATGAGATGTAACACCTGAAAATATAATAGAATAGAATAAAATAAAATAGAATAGAATGGAATAGAATAGAATAGAATAGAATAGAATAGAATAGAATAGAATGGAATGGAATAGAATAGAATAATGTATTTCCCAATGGAGGACAGGGTAGACCACTTGCAGTTGTTGATGGCTTTGAGAACACATCGCTTATGTACTTTCAGCTTGCAAATCTCACAACTGAGTCCATGAGATGTAACACCTGAAAATAGATTAACAGGACCCAGCCGAAAATATAATGGTGTGAGATTTAAAGTGGTGTTCATACACAGTGCTAGGCTAACCTAGGCACAGGCTTGAATAATAATTTTACAAAAGCCAAAGTTTAGGTTGCCAGGTGATACAGCATACTACTCAAACAGAATTGTTACATTAAAATCAACGGGGAGGATGATTCACATACCTAGTTTAAAACATTTGATGCTAAGGGTCGACAAAAAGCGATTTTTTAAGGTGACTTGAGGTCAATTGTGGGATTTTTTTTAATGTTGGATCAAATTTCTACAGGGGATTTTTTTTTTTTTCAAGTTTAACAATTAATTGAATTTAATTAAGGTGTCTTTTTTAACACGTTGAATACCGGGCCGATTTTTCTAACGGTTCGCTTGGTTCCTGTCAGCCATATATGGCGACATCTAAATGTTCTCAATGTACTTTTCAACCATGACTGTCCACCATAATATGGCTGACACTGTGTTCAATCATGAACTTACATACAACTATGATAACTAGGAGGTAAGAGCGACTTTTAACTCTGCGAGCAGGAAAAACGTCTTTACAATCTGTCAATTTTTTTCTACGTGATAAGTGCTAAATGTGTAATATGACGTCAGAATGTATAATACTATTATACTTTTAACTGGTGTTAACCCAGCACCTAAATGGGAAGTATTGTGCCTCTTCTCGCCCATCTGATGAGAGGCATACTACGGGCTGGGCATGCTACGACACAGACCACATGCGTCTAATGTAGCAGTTGTTTCATTGCTACGAAATAAAACGGCGGTGAAACACTCATCTTTTCAAACAAAACAAACAAAAAAAAAAAAAAAAAAAAAAAAAAAAAAAAAAAAAAAAAAAACTTACGGATTGCTTTCTAGTTCTCACATACGCCGCACCGACTTCTTCATCCGATTTCTCCGTGATTTGTGACGTCATACTCAGACTTAGTGATTCCTTTCTAACCTCCCCTCCTCCTCCTTCTCCAACTCCTATGTCTTCCCCACTACCTCCTCCAACTAGAAACAGAGAAGAGAATTAGAACTCAGAACTTAAGCAATTACCTATATACGATGGAAAAAAAAAAAAAAATGTTTAGGCAGCGGCGATAACAAGTTGAAAACACTAGATCAAAATAAATCACTGATGAAGCAATGTTTTGAGTGAATAATGTCAAGATAGGTGACTATCTAGGATTTTAGGACATTCTAGATCAGGGTTGTCCAACCTTAGGGCACCCGAGGGCCGCAAGAGACCAAGATGCGGGCCGCAAAAACTCAACTCACGGGGGGGTGGGTGGCCTGGTGTAATGTGATTATAATATAATTTTATTTTATTATGAAAACTTACCACATGATGACATTAGTGCAATTTCTGTGGACACTCTGCAGCTGACACAAGTAAATGTAGGTGGTTGATATTAAAAAAAAATCAAATAAATTTTTAATTTAGGTAAAAAAAAAATACTTGGCGTTACATTTAGCAACAAAACCGGTTTTTTGCGGGGATATCACTATTTTTAGCTTATTTCCTTATAATTTTTTATGTTCTCAACTTTTTTGTATCTTCCCCTGTAGAAATACTTGGCTTAACAATTAGCACCAAAACGGAATTTTTGCGGGGATATCACTACTTTTTTTCACTCATTTCCTTACCCTGTCGACTCAATGGCGGGTGTTGGTCGGGGCTAGGTTTGGTCCTCTCATGATTTGTTTCGTGTAGGTCTCCCTCGCTATCTATGCCCCTGGAGTATTGACTTCCCGTAGCGCGCGAGTAGTGGGCCGACAATTCAGACGGCGTGTGATATGTGAATAGCGTGCCGCCGGAGAGTGACCGCTCCAACGACGACGTGATATGTTCTCTGAGGGAGAGAGAGAGGAAATAACTTTTAGGCTTTTAAAGAAAATATTTAAACAATATCCCACCATCGACAAAGTACCTATTGTATTTCTTATTGCTCATCTGTATAATACAGGGCGATAGTTAAAATGGGAAAAGTAAATGAGAGTGAAGCCAGCGTAATTCGCTTGGCGGGTAGCACGCCTGCCTTGTAAAGGCACGGAAAGCAGATTCGATTAACGCGAATTTTATAGGCTTTATAAAAAAATTTATATATATAAAAAAAACAGGCTTACCTGATCAGGTCTACCTGATAGTGAGTGGCTAACTTTGTACAGAAAAGCTTCGTTCTCAGAATGCCTGGCTTTCTATCCTAAACCTTTTCTCTCCGACTTTTGAACTCCCTCTATCAAACCTTTTCTTTTATTTTTTAAAAAAAGTTTAGAAGTAATAAATTAAAGTCACTTACTCATGAGATGCAGCGGAATAATCAGCAAACTCGGACGGGACCGGTAGTGCGACTCCCGCCAAGTTACTCAAATCCGAACCTCGCCTCATGTGATCAGGCAGGGGAGATATTAGACTAGGCCTCAGTAGGGTCTCATCTGTGTAGAGACCTGGGGATTCAACCTAGATCAGGGGAGAGATCCTTCTCCAACTCCTATGTCTTCCCCACTACCTCCTCCAACTAGAAACAGAGAAGAACTCAGAACTTAAGCAATTATATACGATGGGAAAAAAAATGTTTAGCCAGCGGTGATAACAATTTGAAAACACTAGATCAAAATAAACCACTGATGAAGCAATGTTTTGAGTGAATAATGTCAAGATAGGTGACTATCTATCTAGGATTTTAGGACATTCTAGATGAAATAAAAACCGTTTTGGTCAGTTCCTATTTTTATTATTATTATTTTTTTTCTTCTTCTTCTTCTTCTTCTTCTTCTTCTTCTTCTTCTTCTTCTTCTTCTTCTTCTTCTTCTTCCTTACTTTCTTTACTTTTATATCTACCATTTTCTTTTTCTTACCTTGACTTTCTCGTCTCTCTCTCTCCTCTACCTCCTCGTCACTGGGTTCACTTTGTACTGTTTGGAGTAGTTTGTCCAGTTTAGATTTGAGTAGATGACAGCGGTCCACAAACTCGCGGTCCCCATCCTCAGCTGCACACCCCTGGGCCGCCTTACGGGATAGGGCTTTGATGACGTCACATAGAGCTCTGGAAATACAATGTTATTGGAATATTACATTCAACTTTATTGAAGAAAATGGAAGACCTTGTGGCTGAAAATGAAGTAGCCGTGAAAATATCAATATTCTGGCATCGTATCTGATGAGGTGGTTCCAGACTCGGAAAGTAAAGTAAGTAAGTATTGGTGGAAATACATTTGGGTAAAAATTATGAATAAAAGGTCAATGCTGCCAGCCTACTTAGCTTAGTTGGTAGTGCGTCTGCCTCGTAAGCGCTAGGCCGCGGGTTCGATTCCCGCCCGGGGCGGATTTTATCCCTTTCTGGCTCATCCTCCCGCTGATGAATATAATTATGTATCCTTATCTCTCTCCCTCCCTTGACCTTGTTTCACTCTCTAAAGCTGTGTCCACACTTACCCAGTCGACGGTCGATCGTCGATCTACCATCGTTTCACATCAATCGACGGCTGTGGACTATGTATGGACTCATCTTAAATGTGTTTCGTCAGCTCCCATGGCGTAGTGGTCACTGCGCTCGCCTTGCACGCGGGAGACCCGGGTCCGATCCCCGGCGGGGTCAAGAAATTTGTATCATGCAAATGATTGATTCCGTGACTGGCTGTTGCGGGGCCCACTCAGCCTCGTAGGGTCAAGAAATTTGTATCATGCAAATGATTGATACCGTGACTGGCTGTTGCGGGGCCCACTCAGCCTCGTGAGGAAATAGTAGCTATGACATGTAAATGCGCATAGCGACCGGTGCCAGCATGGTAGGTAAACATTGGTTGTTAGGATTATTGAGTTGTAGCTATGACATATAAATGCGCATAGCGACCGGTGCCAGCATGGTAGGTAAACATTGGATGTTAGGATTATTGAGATTATTGTGGTAATCCTACAATGCTGCAGTGAACACCAAAGTTGTGATATAATAACACAAAGAAACTGCATTTACATTTAAATGTGTTTCCAAACATATTAGTCCACCTTCGTTGATTGACAATTTTAGTTTGTTTCACAATAACTTTCGGACGAGTCAACATTATTTTTTCTTTAATTGTTCATTATATTTTCGGCTGGGTCCTGTTAATCTATTTTCAGGTGTTACATCTCATGGACTCAGTTGTGAGATTTGCAAGCTGAAAGTACATAAGCGATGTCTACACAGATGAGACCCTACTGAGTCTAATATCTCCCCTGCCTGATCCTATTATCTCTCCCCTGATCTAGGTTGAAAATTTGGACCGATTGCAATACTTTCATTACTAGTATAGCTCCGCTATACTGTAGTAATAGAAAGTAAAAAAATCTCACAGTTGACCTCAAGTCACCTTAAAAAATCGCTTTTTGTCGACCCTTAGCATCAAATGTTTTAAACTATGCGAATCATCCTTCCCGTTTCAGATCAAAAAAGACCTTCTCCTGGGCCGCGCGAACAGTTTGAAGAAAGCAGTCCGCCACCTTATGGAACACTCGGAGAAATCTCCCGAACCTCCCTTCGCTCGATCTCCCCCCACCCACCCCCGGGGTCAACAGCTAAGCCCCGGCTCTAACGGGTCCGAGTTTATTCTGGGACCCCCGCCCTCACCAAGCAATACCGATACAGCCAGTATGAAGAGTGTCAAAAGCTCGCTCAAGGTCAGTAAACCAACCCGACTTTTTTAATTTCCTTAATAGATCTGTTGCATTTTTGTAAAAAATCATGACTAAAAGCTCGATTTTTAAGTAAAAAGTTGTGAAGAATCCACTCTGAAGTCAAAACTCCGGAAATGTGTCTTTTTTGAAGAGGTTTGATAGAGGGGACTGTAACTGGAGAGGTCTTATCATCCCAAAGTTGAAGAGAAAAGAAGAAAAGGATAGGAAAAAGCTAGCTATTCCGAGAACAAACCTTACCTGTTTGGGAAGTTGGGCTCAGGTGGGTGGGTTTAGGTTTGGATAGGTATTTGCTTGTTCCGCTGTAACTCGCGATTGCCTGGTCCGATTTTGATGACATTTGGTACAAGAATTAAAAACATTAGTACACGTCGCAGTTCTAGAACACCAAATTTTGTGTCCCAGAAGATACTTTGGTCAAAAGACCTCAACAGTTAACAGAACTACTAGTCAGTAATCTACATTTCTTTCCTTTACTGATCTAGGTTGAATCCCCTGGTCTCTACACAGATGAGACCCTACTGAGGCCTAGTCTAATATCTCCCCTGCCTGATCCTATTGTCTCTCCCCTGATCTAGGTTGAATCCCCTGGTCTCTACACAGATGAGACCCTACTGAGGCCTAGTCTACTATCTCCCCTGCCTGATCCTATTATCTCTCCCCTGATCTAGGTTGAATCCCCAGGTCTCTACACAGATGAGACCCTACTGAGTCTAATATCTCCCCTGCCTGATCCTATTATCTCTCCCCTGATCTAGGTTGAATCCCCAGGTCTGTACACAGATGAGACCCTACTGAGGCCGAGTCTAATATCTCCCCTGCCTGATCACATGAGGCGAGGTTCGGATTTGAGTAACTTGGCGGGAGTCGCACTACCGGTCCCGTCCGAGTTTGCTGATTATTCCGCTGCATCTCATGAGTAAGTTACTTTAATTTATTACTTCTAAACTTTTTTTTAAATCTATAAATAAAAGAAAAGGTTTGATAGAGGGAGTTCAAAAGTCGGAGAGAGAAGAAGGGTTAGAATTAGGGTTGCCAACCGTACGTTATTTCCCGGAACAATCCGTATTTTTGTCAAAAATCAAATGGTCCGCCGGAACACACCTTTGTTCCGTTTTTTTCCCAATCTATGGAAAATACGGGAACTGACTAATAAACAGAAAAAATTACAAAAAAAAAAAAAATCACCATTTTGCTAGTTTGTACCGTATATGCCGAAAAAAAAGTTGGCAACCCTAGTTAGAATAGAAAGCCAGGCATTCTGAGAACGAAGCTTTTCTGTACAAGGTTAGCCACTCACTATCAGGTAGACCTGATCAGGTAAGCCTGTTTTTTTTTTATATAAAATTTTTTATAAAGCCTATAAAATTCGCGTTAATCGAATCTGCTTTCCGTGCCTTTACAAGGCAGGCGCGCTACCCACCAAGCGAATTACGCTGGCTTCACTCTCATTTACTTTTCCCATTTTAATTATCGCCCTGTATTATACAGATGAGCAATAAGAAATACAATAATAGGTACTTTGTCGATGGTGGGATATTTTTTTGTTTGTTTTTTTTTT
>NW_007378172.1:77678-85178 GCF_000475195.1 Diaphorina citri
CCTAGCTACCTATATTTATTGGGTACCCATGTAGGAGAACACGGGGCAAAACGGTACCCCATCCTTTTTAGGAGCCAGGCAGTGCTGAGCTCTCTTGGATGAACAAGGAAGCTATTCCTGCAAGTGTTATTTTTGTTTTGATCTGTGGTTGATTCTTTTATCTTTGTTTCTTCTTCTTCTTCTTCTTCTCCTTCTCCTTCTTCTTTCTCTTCTTATTATTATTATTCCTCTTCTTCTTCCTCTTCTTCTTATTATTATTATTCCTCTTCTTCTTCTTCTTCTTCTTCTTCTTATTATTATTATTATTATTATTCCTCTTATTATTATTATTATTATTATTATTATTATTATTATTATTATTATTATTATTATTATAATTATTCCTCTTCTTCATCTTCTTCTTCCTCTTCTTCTTATTATTCCTCTTTTTCTTCTTCTTCTTCCTCTTCTTCTTATTATTCCTCTTTTTCTTCTTCTTCTTCCTCTTCTTCTTATTATTCCTCTTTTTCTTCTTCTTCTTCCTCTTCTTCTTATTATTCCTCTTTTTCTTCTTCTTCTTCCTCTTCTTCTTATTATTCCTCTTTTTCTTCTTCTTCTTCCTCTTCTTCTTATTATTCCTCTTTTTCTTCTTCTTCTTCCTCTTCTTCTTATTATTCCTCTTTTTCTTCTTCTTCTATCTGTGTGACTTTTTTTTTTATTTAGGACTCATAAGCACTACAGGTGCCATTTTGCCCTGTGTTCCCCTACCTACCTAGGTTGCCCATTTTATTTGATTAATTATGATTTATGGTGACAATTAATTAAATATTTGTTTAGACTAATAGATAAAACAATCAGGTGCAACTACCAGAGCAATCAACAGTAAATAGGTAGGTACCTAAATAGGGCGGTAAGTAGGTACTTACTTGTCCGTTACTTATCTACTGTCTGTACGTATATTGTATACCGAATCATTCGAAGCCCCCCTTAGCCAGCCTAGTTAGTTTGGCTGGTAGCGCGTCTGCCTTGTAAGGGCTAGGCCGCGGGTTCAATTCCCGCCCGGGGCGGACTTTATCCTGAACGGATAATGTTTGTTTTTATCCTGAACGGATGAGGTTCGTTCTCGGAACGGCTGGCTTTTTCCTATCCTGTCTTTCTTCTCTCTTCGATTTCGGGACGATAAGACCATAGCTGCAGTTACAGTTCCCTCTGTCAAACCTCTTAAAAAAAAGTTGAGTGTAAAGTTGAGTCCACTCGTAAAATTTGTAGCCAAAACCAAATATCCACCTCTTTTTTTTAAAAAAAATAATAAATAACCGAATGGTTTGTCAAGCGTTGACGAAGTTGGTCAAAATATAAATATTTTGTAGTATGCCTCTCATCAGATGGGCGAGAAGAGACACTATACTTCCCATTTAGGTGCTGGGTCAACACGGGAACACCAGAAAGTAACCCGTTGAAATATTTGCAATCGAAAAACGAGTACAAATTTTTGTCGATGGTGGGATTCGAACCCGGGACCTTCTGCATGGCAAGCAAGCGCGTTACCACTGGACCAACCGTGCGGTTTTCACCATTGGATTCCTTATTGTTTAAATATTTTCTTTAAAAGCCTAAAAGTTATTTCCTCTCTCTCCCTCAGAGAACATATCACGTCGTCGTTGGAGCGGTCACTCTCCGGCGGCACGCTATTCACATATCACACGCCGTCTGAATTGTCGGCCCACTACTCGCGCGCTACGGGAAGTCAATACTCCAGGGGGATAGATAGCGAGGGAGACCTACACGAAACAAATCATGAGAGGACCAAACCTAGCCCCGACCAACACCCGCCATTGAGTCGACAGGGTAAGGAAATGAGTACAAAAAGTAGTGATATCCCCGCAAAAATTCCGTTTTGGTGCTAATTGTTAAGTCAAGTATTTCGACAGGGGAAGATGCAAAAAAGTTGAGAACATAAAAATTTATAAGGAAATAAGCTAAAAAAATAGTGATATCCCCGCAAAAAACCGGTTTTGTTGCTTCATGTAACGCCAAGTATTTTTTTTTTTACCTAAATTAAAAATTTATTTGATTTTTTTTTTAATATCAACCACCTACATTCCAATCTGATTTTAATGTAACAATTCTGTTTGAGTAGTATGCTGTATCACCTGGCAACCTAAACTTTGGCTTTTGTAAAATTATTATTCAAGCCTTTGCCTAGCTTAGCCTAGCACTGTGTATGAACACCACTTTAAATCTCACATTAACCCTTTCGATCTCCCCGGGCCTTTTCAGGGACGCTGGATTCGGACCCCGACACTCAAGGCGGTGCGGGGCCATCTCCCAAACCCAAACCCAACGGCCTGGAAGACGGAATACTCAGTGGCCTCAAAATGTCGGCCGAGACGGTATCAGAAATGGGTCATATAGACTCATCTGAGACGTCTGATGTAAGTCCGGAGGGGTCCGTGTTGCGGCCAAACCCAACGGCCTGGAAGACGGAATACTCAGTGGCCTCAAAATGTCGGCCGAGACGGTATCAGAAATGGGTCATATAGACTCATCAGAGACGTCTGATATAAGTCCGGAGGGGTCTGTGTTGCGACTCAAGATGGAAAATAATAGGAAGGCGAGTCTGCTGCCAATAGAGGAGATGAGACCTTATGAGGAGACTAGCCCTAGGAGGTGAGATCGGATTTTTTTTTATTTCATTTGCATTAACTTGTTGTTTATTAAGTCAAGAAATAATTTGTAGATCTCACTCAAAATAGGGTTCTTGGGCGCCAGGCTGTTTTTAGGGGAGGGCGGGCCTCCCCCCTCTCGACCAATAGGAAGGCGAGTCTGCTGCCAATAGAGGAGATGAGACCTTATGAGGAGACTAGCCCTAGGAGGTGAGATCGGATTTTTTTTTATTATTTTATTTGTATTAACATGTTGTTTATTAAGTCAAGAAATAATTTGTAGATCTCACTCAAAATAGGGTTCTTGGGCGCCAGGCTGTTTTTAGGGGAGGGCGGGCCTCCCCCCTCCTCCCCCCTCTCGACCTTCATTTTTCTCCTTTACTGTAGGCTAGAAGCTAGATGAAAATTTGGAGCATCCACCTACTTCGACAAAATCCTGGATACAGCCGTGCTTAGGAGGCCTACAAAAACCCAATGTAGGTTTAAATTCAATTGAAATTTCTGGGTCCAAATTTCCCTCATGTGTTGGGCATTTATGCCAGATTTAATTAAAATCGGACAAACTATTCGAGATTTATATTGAAACAAACACATAGACAAATTGACATTAACAAACAAACTAAACAAATATGGTAGAGTAGAAAAACTCGAATCTCACTTCCCTCAATCATTCACCTCCATCCTGGTTCTATTTCCAGACACTCGGAAGGTGTCCATCCGATGTCTCGTAAAGTATCCTCGGATCACACCACAGTCTCCTATCCGGAACTGGATAATCCGGACATTGAATTCGACGCCTCCAATCTCATATCCACTTCTCCGGAAGATATATCTGATGATGATTTCCGGCGAGAGTTAAACTTCCTGCATGATGGGAATGGAAATGGTAATGGAACCTCGCAGAGCAGCAGTGGAGGACGACCTTGTAGCATTGCGCACTTTGTAGAAGGTAAGAAGTGTTTACCAGTTGGTTGGTTGGTTGGTATCAAATGCTGGGAATTGACTATCAGGTCTAATAAGCATGATGCGTTCCAATGTAAAATTCTTATCCGGAGGTATTTACTAGTAGTTCTGTGAACTGTAGACCTTACTTGGACTTTTTTGTTTGTACCTATCTTTTGAACAATGTATTTTTACTTTCTATTACTACAGTATAGCGGAGCTATACTAGTAATGAAAGTATTGCAATCGGTCCAAATTTTCAAAATCGGGAAATGGGTGGAAATATCCGTTTTGGGGTCCCCTGATTCCAAAAAAGTGGTTTTTAGCCCATGGTCTGTACGTAACGTACGTACGTACGTAACGTACGTACGTACGTAACGTACGTACGTACGTAACGTACGTACGTACGTAACGTACGTACGTACGTAACGTACGTACGTACGTAACGTACGTACGTACGTAACGTACGTACGTACGTAACGTACGTACGTACGTAACGTACGTACGTACGTAACGTACGTACGTACGTAACGTACGTACGTACGTAACGTACGTACGTACGTAACGTACGTACGTACGTAACGTACGTACGTACGTAACGTACGTACGTACGTAACGTACGTACGTACGTAACGTACGTACGTACGTACGTACGTACCGTACGTAACGTACGTACGTACGTAACGTACGTACGTACGTAACGTACGTACGTACGTAACGTACGTACGTACGTAACGTACGTACGTACGTAACGTACGTACGTACGTAACGTACGTACGTACGTAACGTACGTACGTACGTAACGTACGTACGTACTTTTTTTTTTTTTTTTCAAATACGTATTCCGCAAATGTAATAGAAAGTCGTGTGATGTTCACACCAGATTTTTACATAAAGAACACGAGGGTTTATGATGATAAGTTGATGACTCATCTATTGGTAGGAAAATTTTGGTAGACCAAAAATGGACCCGCTCAATGGAGCAGTTGCAAATGGGTAAAAATTATAAATAAATGCATATTTCTAGACATGGTCTTCACTTGACTGGAGTGGTAAGACCATGTCTAGAAATATGTATGATATCGTACTTGACCATTATCTCAAACTAAACAAAATTTATAAATAAATGGTTGATTCCTACGTAAAAAGTAGTGAAAAATCCAAATCTGAAGTCAAAACTTCGGAAAAATAACTGTAAAAGGTCGAAAATTCAATTTTCATTTTTCGTTCTTATGAAAGAGTTCAAAGATGTGTGACGTCAGACTTCAGGCAGTTGCTCCGTTAGGTGGCGCCAGTATGCAAGCACACTTGCGGAGGAGCAGAAAGAAATGCGCAGAAACGTATGCGCACAAACACATTAATGTGTTGCCTGCGAGGGAGCTTTGTTCGTTATCGCCTGAATAGAAATTAGAACTATTGATGTGACGTTATCGCCTACGGGAGCGTATGCCGTGACGTCAAAGTTCACGATTTACCGGTATTTTTTAAATCGCTTTATCTCGGGATCTAGAAGTCGTAGAAGAAAAAGAAAAATTCCGTTGGTCCTCATTTTTCCTGCTCTATAACTTTGAAACGTCACCCAAGTAAGCGCAATTGTTCTATTCAGGGACCCCAAATTTCAAGGATCGATGTGCCTTGATTTGAGATTTAAGGAACTCACGTACCAAATTTCATCAAAATCGGACCAAGCAGTCGGATGCTAATTTTGAAAATTCATTGAAAACTAGTGCATTTAATGTGCTATCGCCGTGTGGCTGGCTTGGACTTATAAAAGTTCATCTATAAATTGATTGTTTTCTCTCTCCTCCTGGTTGTTAGGCAATGATATAGCTCGTCGCTCTATCAAATGTCGTCATATGCATCTGGTACGACATGATAATGAAGAAGATGAAGATGATGATATAGTCACTGCAGTACTAGATAGAGATGCCAGTCTTCCTTGTTCTTCCACTGCCAGTAAGTATCAACTATCAAATCCTGAATTATTTCTGGTAAACCAGAGAGCTTTTTCGCAACTCTTGTGGGTATCACAGCATAACCAAGTGCCTCCTTTACAATGAGTTTCCATATTTCAATCACGAATACCAACAAAAAATAAATGGAAAATTCCATAAAAATAATAACGAAAAATGAACAAATGTTGTTATTTTACTTGTTAATGCCGCCACTAGTCGCTACTCGAATAAACTAGCTGATTGTCCTCACGAGGCTGAGTGCACCCCAGACTCTAAACACAGAGCCGAAAAAAAACTTCGACCCCTCCGGGAATCGAACTTGGGACCTCCGGAGTGCAAGCCTAGTGTGATACACACTCGGCCATTAAGGGTACTCCAAGAGGCCTTATTATTCTTAATAAGTATAGTGTCTCTCATCGTCCATCTAATGAGAGACATACTAGGGGATGGGCATGCTACGACACAGACCACATGCGTCTAATTTAGTGGTTTCATTACTACGGCGGTGAAACACACATCTTCTAAAAAAAAAAAAAAACGCTAACAAATTCTAATTTATTCCAGGACCAATTACAGGGAAAGACAGCGTCCTAAGCATTGAAGAGAAAGCCCCAGAATCGTCTAATGAAAGCCCTAGCATACCTACAGTACAAGACCCTACATCTGTGGACCAATTGCCTGTCATACCTACGATACAATCTGCACAAGACCTTTCGTCTGAGGATGATGCCAGTCTTCCTTGTTCTTCCACTGCCAGTAAGTATCAACTATCAAATCCTGAATTATTTCTGGTAAACCAGAGAGCTTTTTCGCTCTTGTGGGTATCATAGCATAACTAAGTGCCTCCTTTACAATGAGTTTCGATATTTCAATCACGAATACCAACACAAATAAATGGAAAATTCCATAAAAATAATAACGAAAAATGAACAAATGTTATTATTTTACTTGTGTAAAAAATATTCATATAAGTATTAATCTTTTTACATTGGTAATGCCGCCACTGGTCGCCACTACAATAAACTAGCTGATTGTCCTCACGAGGCTGAGTGCACCCCAGACTCTAAACACAGAGCCGAAAAAAACTTCGACCCCTCCGGGAATCGAACTTGGGACCTCCGGAGTGCAAGCCTAGTGTGATACCCACTCGGCCATTAAGGGTACTCTAAGAGGCCTTATTATTCTTAATAAGTATAGTGTCTCTTATCGTCCATCTAATGAGAGACATACTAGGGGATGGGCATGCTACGACACAGACCACATGCGTCTAATTTAGTGTTTGTTTCATTACTACGGCGGTGAAACACACATCTTCTCGAAAAACGCTAAAAAATTCTAATTTATTCCAGGACCAATTCCAGGGAAAGACAGCGTCCTAAGCATTGAAGAGAAAGCCCCAGAATCATCTAATGAAAGCTCTAGCATACCTACAGTACAAGACCCTACATCTGTGGACCAATTGCCTGTCATACCTACGATACAATCTGCACAAGACCTTTCGTCTGAGGACAAAGAGGACCAAATTCTTATCATACCTACGATACAATCCTTACAAGACCCTACGCCTCAGGACCAATTGCCTATCATACCTACCATTCAGCAATCCCTAGAGTCAGACAGAGAGGGAGATAGCGTGTCACAAAGTACAGTGATCGAGCGGGATCGAAAACCAGTGATTCAATATTTGGATGTACCTAGTATACATATAGAATCGAGTAATCTATTAGATGTGGTTAATATACGGATTAAAGGTAAGAAATCAAAGGAAGGGTAATCAGCGTGTGTACCTATATTTTAATAAAGTCTGGCCGGGGGACTTTAAACAACCAGCCTGAAATATTCCTTGCTAAGGAATTAGCAAAGGTTGAGTGCGAAGGTCATTCAAGCGTAAAATTTGTAGCCAAAACGATAGCGTGTCACAAAGTACAGTGATCGAGCGGGATCGAAAACCAGTGATT
>NW_007378172.1:89655-117703 GCF_000475195.1 Diaphorina citri
GACTGACTGACAGACAGACAGACCGACACCGAAGCGAATACAATAGTCCGTCCACTATACCTTTTATTATTAGTAATAATAAAGGAAGGACGGACTAAAAAGGTATAAGGGACGGACTATTGTATTCGCTTCGGTGTCTGTCTGTCTGTCTGTCAGTCTGTCTGTCCCCATAGAAGGGCTTATCCAAACCTGGTCGACCTATATATCAAGTTAAAGGTCTTTTTACCAGGAACACGAAAATGGTGGTGCAAATTTTTTCCAGAAAACCATAAAGCCAAAAATCCAAAAAAACTAGTTTTTGGGGGATTTTTTTCGCATTTTCTCACACAAATGAGCTCTGATCTCGAAATTTGTCGCGACGACCTATGCGAGAAAGTTTTAGATAACACTTCAGTCGTTAATTTAAGACCGGTTTTAGCGTTACCTATGTTAAGCTACGCTGAGGAAGGCCAATAAATGGATGGGTGACTTAAACATTATATTGGGAATAAAGGGAGAACGGGCTCTAGTCTTGATTTTAAATCATTACATGAATGTAAAATCAAAAAATCAAATCAAGAATGATAATAAACTGAATATTAAACAAATTAGGTAGGTCCATAGGTACTGATTTTCTTTAATCACGATCGAATAAACTACGGGCTAAAAAATTCCCGGAGGGACGGACCCAGCTTGTTGGAGTTTTTACTGAGATTTGGATTTTCAGAACTTTTTACGTGTGAATCGTCCGTTTATTCATAATTTTTACCCAAACGCAACTGTTCTATTCTGGGACATTTTTGTACCATATTCAATTCAATTCTATTCAAAATCAATTCTCTTCAATTCAAATCAATTATTTATTTATTTAACAATAATAGATATACACATATTTCTTCTAATTTCTATTCTATATTTCAGGTACAACTGAGGGTGGCGATAATTACCTCCGTTCCCCCAGCGACTACATAGAGGGAAGACCCATACCTCGCCCCCCTTCAGTGATAGTGGATCCCCCCTCCCCTCCTCTGGATCAGAGAGAGGAGGAGAGGGGGAAGGAGGAGGAAGAGGGGAGACGACGGAGGTTTAGCTATGATAGTTGTAGACGTTGTAAGTGTTATTATTATTATTTATTATTATTATTATTTACTGAAAAAGTCAGGGAACAGAGAGAGAGAGGGAGAGAGAGAGAGAGAGAGAGAGAGAGTGAGTGAGTGAGTGAGTGAGAGTGAGGGATTGAAGTGTTAAAAAATACAAACAAAACGGCTTATATTTCAACTTGAAAAAAATAATAATAATAAATATAGTAATAACAGGAATTCTTGTTTTAATTGTATTTAAAAAGTCTCGAAATAAATTTGAAAAATTCCGCCCGCGGTGCTCTAATTTTCGTGACAACTTTAACGTGTGAGAAAAATGTCCAAAAGTATCTCCCCCTTATAACAAAAATTCTGGCTGCAAAAGTCTATCTATAAGTAGAGCCGTTTTCTCGTAAAAACATAGTCTTTGTCTGACACTAATTGAACACTTACTTTCTCCCTGGTTCCCCAGTGTCGGCAGCTTCCCCCAGTATGCTTCTACATTCCCCTCAGTCAGGACGTCGCAAGTAAGTACAATCCTGCCTACTCCGCTGGCTGATGAAGAACTAGTGATTCTACTAGGCTTCTTAGAGGTGGCTAGTTCTCTGGTCAATTAAGTACAATCCTGCCTACTCCGCTGGCTGATGAAGAACTAGTGATTCTACTAGGCTTCTTAGAGGTGGCTAGTTCCCTGGTCAAGTAAGTAAAATCCTGCCCATCCGCTGGCTGATGAAGAACTAGTGATTCTACTAGGTTTCTTAGAGGTGGCTAGTTCCCTGGTTAAGTAAGTACAATCCTGGCTGATATTAAAAAAAAAAAAACATATTAATTTATTATTTATATGTACTTACTCTAAGAGAATCCACAGGTGTGAATAAAATAAAATGATAAAACATGAAAAAATTCAAGAGTTTTTTTTGATAGAGAGAGCTGTAACAACGGAGGTCTTATCGTCCCGAAATCGAAAAGAGAAGGAGGACAGAATAGGAGAAAGCCAGCCGTTCCGAGAACAAACCTTATCTATTCGGGATAAAGTTCGCCCCGCGCGGGAATCTGTGACCCAGCGCTAACAAGACGGACACGCTATCCTCCTACCTAACTGGGCTGGCTCATTCATTCTTAATTGATTCCTGTGTATTTTATTTACCTTTTTTTTTTTTTTTTCCCTACCCGGGTGGGGGTTTTCTTTTTTTTTTTATTTTTTTTTTTTTTTTTTTTTTTTTTTTTTTTTTTTTTTTTTTTTTTTTTTTTCAGATGTGTCAAATCATTGGTACTTCGCCATCCTAGCATAGAACAAGATCTGTATGAATTAGCCAATACTGCCAGTGCCCATTTAGAATCTGTACATCCTGGGGGTAAACTATTGCAAGGGGTAAGTGGGATTTTTTTTCCCCAAAAAGGTTTGATAGAGGGAACTGTTACAACGGAGGCCTTATATCGTTCCCAAATCAAAGAGAGAAGATAGGATAGGAAAAATTCAGCCTTTCCGAGAACCAACCTCATCACTCTCTTGTGATTATGATAAAGTTCGCCCCGGGCGGGAATCGAACCCGCGGCCTAGCGCTTAGAAGGCGCTATGCTCCAAGCCAAATAGACTGACGAGTACTTCTTTATTGACCAGTTTATTTTATTATTTACCTCTTTCGCCCCAGGCTAATGAACCCGGTAAGTATATCTAACATATCTCAAGATCCTGGCTCTTCCATCAAACCAGGCAAAACCCTGCCCATCATCAACCCTTTGGTACACCTACCCAACTGGCCTAATGTATCCGGTAAGTATATCTAACATATCTCAAGATCCTGGCTCTTCCATCAAACTAGGCAAAACCCTGCCCATCATCAACCCTTTGGTACGCCTACCCAACTGGCCTAATGTATCCGGTAAGTATATCTAACATATCTCAAGATCCTGGCTCTTCCATCAAACCAGGCAAAACCCTGCCCATCATCAACCCTTTGGTACGCCTACCCAACTGGCCTAACGTATCCGGCAAGTTATGTGTCCGTCATTTGCTACTTCTACCCAACTTGTTTAACTCTTTGCGGCACACCGTTATTACTGTGTTAGCAGCTGGAATTTTATCTTCGTATTTTTGCACCTAGGGTTCAATAAATCTCTTGTTAGGCTTCAATTGCAGCCGAGGCATAGAATTTCACCTTCAACATTGAGAATTTGACCACAATAATAGTAGTAGCCTAAGGCCGGCCATTCACTATCACTCTCAGGTAGACCTGACAGGTACGCCTGAACAGAGGAAATGGCCGGCCTACTGTTGGGATAAAGAGACTCTTACTCTTTACTCTTGTGTTATTCGAGCATTACGAGTATAAATAAACACTACTGTTCTTGTTATTTCCAGGAAGTGGAGGTTTGATCAGCAAAGTACTCCTGGCTAATGCTGATGCACTATGTGCTGCTGCAGTACCTCTCATGGATCCAGACGAAACTCTCATGTAAGTTTTGCTGACTTGATATATTTTTGCCACATTTCAGCGAAATAATAAAACATCTTTTGCCGTTCTAATGAAAATGTTCAGCCTTGTGTATAACCACCACCAAGCACTTATGCCCACCACACACGTCCAGACCGTCTGACAGTCGGAGAGAACTTTGACCGCTGCGCTGGCTTAGGCATGAATCATGATAGAATTTTGGCTTTCTACCGAGTTTATCTAACATATCTGTCACCTATTCTTATCATTACACTTCCCCTTGTTTCCTCACTAGGGAAGGGTACTACGAGCGTTGCGTCATGAACAATTACTTTGGCATCGGGATAGACGCACAAATCTCACTCGATTTCCATCACAAGCGAGAAGAACACCCGGAAAAGTGTCGCTCGCGGGCCCGGAACTATATGTGGTACGGGGTCCTTGGTTCGAAACAGTGGCTGGCCAAAACTTATAAGAATCTGGAGCAGAGGGTACAGCTGGAGTGTGATGGACAGAGAATACCACTGCCTTCACTGCAGGGGATTGTAGTTCTGAATATACCCAGGTGAGTTTTAAAGTTGTAATAATAATAAGCCGTGGAAATTGAAGGAAAAAAAAAACAAACAAAAAACAAACAGACGGCCAAACAAACAAAAACAAAACAAAGATGTTTGATATAGGAAACTTCAACATTCCCCTGACTAGCAATGGAGCAGTTGCAAATGGGTAAAAATTATAAATAAAATAATAGACTCTTGAGTGGAAGGTAACCACTAGGTGAGGTTAACGCTGGAGGCGTTCTCTACCACCTAACCCTTAGAGCTCCATTATTTAATGAATTTTAATGAAATAAATAATTCAAACCGTTCCTGAAAAGTACCATTGGGGGTACTTATATAGGAACAAAAGGAAGATATTTTTATAGTTACATTAAAATAAACCATTCTCATACCATTCTCATTATTATTATGTGGTCACACTCTCAAATAAATGAGGATAAAATTCCATACCTCGGCTGGGATCGAACCCACGCCCTCCTGTTTACCAGGCGAGCGTCTTGACCACTACGCCACCGAGACAGGTTTATATTTTTTACTATGGAAAAATGGCCTAATGGTCAAAATTCGAGATTCCAATATTTACTTTCTGAAATGAATTAGCTAAATAGACAATATTTTTAAAACTAAAATTTAATGGCACATTTTTTTGCGGCCAAACTAATAATACACTTGAATACATGGTCTGTTAATTTTGAATCTGGAGGTTGGTGGTTCGAGTCCGAGTCATGTCATAAAATTTATCTAGGCGTAATAATCAGGGAACGATATTTGTGACTAGCATTTGTGAGTAAATATGCTTAACACAAATGAAAAATTCCATATTCTTCTTATTGTATTACAGGTTCAGATCAATATCCTGGGGGAGGAAGGCGTACCTATACAAGTAGATGGAGAGGCCTGGGTTCAACCCCCGGGGATGATACGAATTATTCATAAGAATCGCATGCAGATGTTGTGTAGAAATAGGGTGAGTATTACCTATCTCTAAGTTAAACTGAAATTCAAATAAAATTAAATAAATTGAAATTTTATTTTGTGTCCACAATTGACGAAAAATTTGCTCTCATATTTCGTCCAAGGCAAAAATTTGAAGATCTCCTTTCGGGTGTTCTCGTGTTGATTCAGCTCCTAAATGGGACGTATTTCGTCTCTTATCGCTGATCTGTTGAGGGTTTGAGAGGCATACCACGACAAAGACCACACGAATTTAAAGTAGTGTAGCTGTTGCATCATTGCTACAAAAGTACGAAATGAAATCGCTGGTAAAATAGTAAATACTTATCCTCTGGTTTGCAAACCTAGTGTTATACTCGGTAATGGAGGTTCCTCAGTATCTCATTGTCTGTTTCTTCTATCTGATTATTATTTTATTTATATGAAACATAGACTTTATTTATCGTTTCATTTGTTTCTTCCCTTTGATCTCCCTAGGCCCTAGAGAACTCGCTTAAATCTTGGGAAGAAAAACAGCAGCGAGCTCAGAGACGAAACTCACAATGTAAAATCCTGCCTACTCCGCTGGCTGATGAAGAACTAGTGATTCTACTAGGCTTCTTAGAGGTGGCTAGTTCCCTGGTCAAGTAAGTACAATCCTGCCTACTCCGCTGGCTGATGAAGAACTAGTGATTCTACTAGGCTTCTTAGAGGTGGCTAGTTCCCTGGTCAAGTAAGTACAATCCTGCCTACTCCGCTGGCTGATGAAGAACTAGTGATTCTACTAGGCTTCTTAGAGGTGGCTAGTTCCCTGGTCAAGTAAGTACAATCCTGCCTACTCCGCTGGCTGATGAAGAACTAGTGATTCTACTAGGCTTCTTAGAGGTGGCTAGTTCTCTGGTCAAGTAAGTACAATCCTGCCTACTCCGCTGGCTGATGAAGAACTAGTGATTCTACTAGGCTTCTTAGAGGTGGCTAGTTCCCTGGTTAATATCCATGAGATCAAAAAAAAAAAATACATGGTTATTTATTATTTATATGTACTTACTCTAAGAGAATCCACAGGTGTGAATAAAATAAAATAATAAAACATGAAAAAATCCAGGAGTTTTTTGACAGAGGGAACTTTAACAACGGAGGTCTTATCGTCCCGAAATCGTAGAGAGAAGGAATACAGAATAAGAGAAAGCCAGCCGTTCCGAGAACGAACCTTGTCTATTTGGGATAAAGTTCGCCCCGCGCGGGAATCTGTGACCCAGCGCTAACAAGACGGACACGCTACCCTCCTACCTAACTAGATTGGCTAATGAATTTTTAATCGATTATTATGTATTTATCCATGTTTTTTCAGTGGTGTAGTGGTTAACGCGTTGGACTTTGGACCACCAAGGTTCGAGTCCAAGTCAAGTCATAAAATTAATCTAGCTGTAATACTTGGGGAACGATATTTGTGACAAGCATTTATGTAGGTATGCCTAAGGCAATTAAAAATTCCTTCTTTTTATTTATCCATGTTTTTTCAGTGGTGTAGTGGTTAACGCGTTGGACTTTGGACCACCAAGGTTCGAGTCCAAGTCAAGTCATAAAATTTATCTAGCTGTAGTAATTGGGGAACGACATTTGTGACAAGCATTTATGTATGTAGGTATGCCTAAGGCAATTAAAAATTCCTTCTTTTTTTTTCAGATGTGTCAAATCATTGGTACTTCGTCATCCCAGCATAGAACAAGATCTGTATGAATTAGCCAACACTGCCAGTGCTCATTTAGAATCTGTACATCCTGGGGGTAAACTATTGCAAGGGGTAAGTGGGTCTTTTTTCCCCCAAAAGGTTTGATAGAGGGAACTGTTACAACGGAGGCCTTATATCGTTCCCAAATCAAAGAGAGAAGATGGAATAGGAAAAATTCAGCCTTTCCGAGAACCAACCTCATCACTCTCTTGTGGTTATGATAAAGTTCGCCCCGGGCGGAAATCGAACCTGCGATCTAGCGCTTACAAGGCGCTATGCTCCAAGCCAAATAGACTGACGAGTACTTCTTTATTGACCAGTTTATTTTATTATTTACCTCTTTCGCCCCAGGCTAATGAACTTTTTTTCCGGTAAGGCGCTTTAACTCTACGTGTTAAGTAGATCGTTCACGCCGACTCGGGTGGATTAAATTAAGTGGTACAGATTAATGGCTTTCAGATAGTTGATTAGGGAGTCAACGCCCTCCGGACTGTCAGACAGTACCGGAGGGGTAGGTAGGGAGGCGCGGATGTTGGCATGCAGATGACAGGACAGGATGTGGAGGACGGTAAGAGGGTCGCCACAACGGCAAGATGGCGCGGGGGTTCTTTTGAAGAGAAAACTGTGGGTGGCTCGAGTGTGACCGATCCTCATGCGACTAATGAACTTTTTGTTCATGTTCAGAGATCCCGACATTTGCAACATACATACAATTTTCCTATGTATTTATGATATGAATATTTTCGCCCCGAACTCACGATCTAGCGGTTCCAAGACAGGCGCGCTACATAACTAGACTGACGAGTACTTCTTTATTGACTTGACCAGTTTATTTGAATCGATTGCTTTGTATTTATGATATAAATTTTGCCCCGGACGGACGAGAATTGCACTCGCGACCTTAAACACAAATCAAATCCCATTCCTCCCTTATTTTCAGTTGGAGTTAAGGCCGGCGGTGACTCAGATGGTGTCCTCTGTCCGAAAACTAAATGAGGAGACCTGTACTGTACTCCGGAACAAGTCCGGTTCCATACTTATAAATCCGGATCTAGAGGCTCAACTAAGTTCCACTCTGAGTTCTATGGAGACTGAGTTGAATAGGTGTTACCTGTCGCATGTGGATAAGTTTATACACCTCTCCTATGAACCATTGGTAAGTTTAAACATTCAACTAGGAGAAAAAGAATGAAATTGAAAGAGAAAAAAAGTCAATATTACTTTATTTTTAACTGCTTGCATAGGACTGAAAGAGTGAAGGGATCACTCCAGCAGTAAGCTACTACTTTCAAATTATATTGAGTCAAATTTTCAAATTATATTGATTTATTATATTGAGGATAAAATTCCATACCTCGGCTGGGATTGAACCCACGCCCTCCTGTTTACCAGGCGAGCGTCTTGACTACTACACCACCGAGGCAGGTGAAGACAGAATAGATGAATGGGTAGAGAAGGAGAATGGAGTAAGAAAATTGTAAGGCCAGCCACTCACTTTCAGGTAAACCTGACAGATACCTGATGACCACAAACACCATCAGGTAGACCTGACAGATACCTTATAGTAAGTGACTGGCCTAAGTCACCTTTGCTATGAACTATCAACAATTTTTTTAACAAGTCCTATTTATTATTATTTCCCCCCTCAGTCTCACTCATCCAGCAGCTCCAAGCTTCTCTCCCCCCATACTGACGACTCGAGGACCTATCAGTCCAAATACAAGTCCTCCCCATCCGCACCCGGCGGAACTCATTTGTCTTGGTTATCATTCAGAAGGAAGAGTGGGGACAGCGGGACTAAACAGCCCAGTCCTGGGACAGGCACCAGTGGGAACCAAATACAAGTCCTCCCCATCCGCACCCGGCGGAACTCATCTGTCTTGGTTATCATTCAGAAGGAAGAGTGGGGACAGCGGGACTAAACAGCCCAGTCCTGGGATAGGCACCAGTGGGAAGAGAGGAGAGAGTCCTGCTTGTCATTGGGGAGTTGCCGAGGTGAGCACTTTCTCTCTCTCTCTCTCTCTCTCTCTCTGTCTCTTCTTATTATCTTAATTTTTTTATTATTTTAATATTATGGGATGAGAGACATTCCCCCATTAAAAGTTAGATCGTAGCTTAGGGGAAGAACTAAAACATGTAAATTTTAAATTATTAAAATAAAGCATATATTATCAATCTCTCTCTCTCTCTCTCTCTCTCTCTCTCTCTCTCTCCCTCTCTCTCCCTCTCTCGTTTTAATTTTCCCGACATATGAAATAGGAAGTCGCAGAAATGAGAATGTTGAGGTGGAGTTTTGGAGTTACGATGTTCGACATGTTGAAAGAAGAGATGAGAGAAAAGGGCGAGGGAGATGGAAGAAAATCAGTTTGTGTGATTCAAGTGAGAAAAATTCAACCTGAGTGAGAAAAATTCAACCTGAGTGAGAAAAATTCAACCTGAGTGAGAAAAATTCAACCTGAGTGAGAAAAAAATGAGGTACATATAATAGGGATGCCCGGAAAAGATTGACAAGAAACGCCGACCCTATTTAAATAGGAAAAGACTAGGAAAAAGAGTTTTCACGTCAGAACTGTTTTCTGAGCAGTAGAATCGGAAAAAGATTTTGTCTGGGTTTTTCAAGGACCAATGGGACCAAAAATTTAGACCCCCCAAAAAAGGACCAAAATAGAACAAGTTTTTTTCCTCCCAAGAGCTTGATAGAGGGAACTGTAACTGCTAAGGTCTTGTGGCGCTCTCAACAACACTCAACACTAAAATATAATCTTACATAGAAAACAACCCAGGTTCTCGTTCCTCCACAATTTCCATCTCTGAAGTATAAATAACACTTCCAAATTCTTGGCCAGCACCTGAGAGCTATGTCTAACTGATGAGTTCCAACAAGAACGAAACGCGTCTTAGGCTGCTCCCAGGTGTTGGCTAAAGTCTTATCGTCCCGAAATCGAAGAGAGAAGGAAGACAGGATAGGAGAAAGCCAGCCGTTCTGAGAACGAACATTATCAGTTGAGGATAAAATTCACCCGGACGGGAATAGACCTAGCGCTCACAAGGCATCCTTTGATATTACCTACTTTGTATGGGTTCCTGTCGATGTCCGTCGACTAAAATGCAACTTTAATAAAGAGGTGCTCTAAAACTGTTGGTATAATGGAACCACCTACTTGTTCTAAATAAAGCACTACTTACTTACTTTCAGAATTCACCCAACAAATCAATTATATTCACATCTGTTCTTCTCACCGTTCCTGAAAAGTACCATTGGGGGTACTTATATAGGAACAAAAGGAAGATATTTTTATAGTTACATTAAAATAAACCATTCTCATACCATTCTCATTATTATTTTGTGGTCAAAATCTCAAATAAATGAGGATAAAATTCCATGCCTCGGCTGGGATCGAACCCACGCCCTCCTGTTTACCAGGCGAGCGTCTTGACCACTACGCTACCGAGGCAGGTTTATATTTTTTACTATGGAAAAATGGCCTAATGGTCAAAATTCGAGATTCCGATATTTACTTTCTGAAATGAATTAGCTAAATAGACAATATTTTTAAAACTAAAATTTAATGGCACATTTTTTTTGCGGCCAAACTAATAATACACTTGAGTACATGGTCTGTTAATTTTGAATCTGGAGGTTGGTGGTTCGAGTCCAAGTCATGTCATAAAATTTATCTAGGTGTAAGTAATAATCGGGGAACGATATTTGTGACTAGCTTTTAAATATGCTTAACACAAATAAAAAATTCCGTGTTCTTATTGTGTTACAGGTTCAGATCAATATCCTGGGGGAGGAAGGAGTACCTATACAAGTAGATGGAGAGGCCTGGGTTCAACCCCCGGGGATGATACGAATTATTCATAAGAATCGCATGCAGATGTTGTGTAGAAATAGGGTGAGTATTACCTATCTTTAAGTTAAACTGAAATTCAAATAAATTGAAATTGAATTGAAATTTTATTTTATGTCCACAATTGACTAAAAATTTGCTCTCATATTTCGTCCAAGGCAAAAATTTGAAGATCTCCTTTCTGGTGTTCTCGTGTTGATTCAGCACCTAAATGGGACGTATTTCGTTTCTTATCGCTGATCTGTTGAGGGTTTGAGAGGCATACCACGACAAAGACCACACGAACTTAAAGTAGTGTAGCTGTTGCATCATTGCTACAAAAGTACGAAATGAAATCGGTGGTAAAATAGTAAATACTTAATCCTCTGGTTTGCAAACCTAGTGTTATACTCGGTGATAGAGGTTCCTTAGGATCTCATTGTCTGTTTCTTCTATCTGATTATTATTTTATTTATATGAAACATAGACTTTATTTATCGTTTCATTTGTTTCTTCTCTTTGATTTCCCTAGGCCCTAGAGAACTCGCTTAAATCTTGGGAGGAAAAACAGCAGCGAGCTCAGAGACGAAACTCACAATGTAAAATCCTGCCTACTCCGCTGGCTGATGAAGAACTAGTGATTCTACTAGGCTTCTTAGAGGTGGCTAGTTCCCTGGTCAAGTAAGTACAATCCTGCCTACTCCGCTGGCTGATGAAGAACTAGTGATTCTACTAGGCTTCTTAGAGGTGGCTAGTTCCCTGGTCAAGTAAGTACAATCCTGTCTACTCCGCTGGCTGATGAAGAACTAGTGATTCTACTAGGCTTCTTAGAGGTGGCTAGTTCCCTGGTCAAGTAAGTACAATCCTGCCTACTCCGCTGGCTGATGAAGAACTAGTGATTCTACTAGGCTTCTTAGAGGTGGCTAGTTCCCTGGTCAAGTAAGTACAATCCTGCCTACTCCGCTGGCTGATGAAGAACTAGTGATTCTACTAGGCTTCTTAGAGGTGGCTAGTTCCCTGGTCAAGTAAGTACAATCCTGCCTACTCCGCTGGCTGATGAAGAACTAGTGATTCTACTAGGCTTCTTAGAGGTGGCTAGTTCCCTGGTCAAGTAAGTACAATCCTGCCTACTCCGCTGGCTGATGAAGAACTAGTGATTCTACTAGGCTTCTTAGAGGTGGCTAGTTCCCTGGTCAAGTAAGTACAATCCTGCCTACTCCGCTGGCTGATGAAGAACTAGTGATTCTACTAGGCTTCTTAGAGGTGGCTAGTTCCCTGGTCAAGTAAGTACAATCCTGCCTACTCCGCTGGCTGATGAAGAACTAGTGATTCTACTAGGCTTCTTAGAGGTGGCTAGTTCCCTGGTCAAGTAAGTACAATCCTGCCTACTCCGCTGGCTGATGAAGAACTAGTGATTCTACTAGGCTTCTTAGAGGTGGCTAGTTCCCTGGTCAAGTAAGTACAATCCTGCCTACTCCGCTGGCTGATGAAGAACTAGTGATTCTACTAGGCTTCTTAGAGGTGGCTAGTTCCCTGGTCAAGTAAGTACAATCCTGCCTACTCCGCTGGCTGATGAAGAACTAGTGATTCTACTAGGCTTCTTAGAGGTGGCTAGTTCCCTGGTCAAGTAAGTACAATCCTGCCTACTCCGCTGGCTGATGAAGAACTAGTGATTCTACTAGGCTTCTTAGAGGTGGCTAGTTCCCTGGTCAAGTAAGTACAATCCTGCCTACTCCGCTGGCTGATGAAGAACTAGTGATTCTACTAGGCTTCTTAGAGGTGGCTAGTTCCCTGGTCAAGTAAGTACAATCCTGCCTACTCCGCTGGCTGATGAAGAACTAGTGATTCTACTAGGCTTCTTAGAGGTGGCTAGTTCCCTGGTCAAGTAAGTACAATCCTGCCTACTCCGCTGGCTGATGAAGAACTAGTGATTCTACTAGGCTTCTTAGAGGTGGCTAGTTCCCTGGTCAAGTAAGTACAATCCTGCCTACTCCGCTGGCTGATGAAGAACTAGTGATTCTACTAGGCTTCTTAGAGGTGGCTAGTTCCCTGTTTTTTTATTTTCAGTCGATGTTATAAAGTTTGATGAATTTCCATTTTCCGATCAAATAAATACCTGTGAGCATTTAGTGACAATGAGCTTTATCTGTTAAACAATGTCACAAAGTATTTGAGTTTAAACTTTTTTTTTTTGACAGAGGTTTGACAGAGGGAACTGTAACTGCTATGGTCTTATCGTCCCGAAATCGAAGAGAGAAGGAAGACAGGATAGGAGAAAGCCAGCCGTTCCGAGAACGAACATTATCCCATCAGGATAAAATGCGCCCCGGGCGAGAATCGAACCCGCGGCCTAGCGCTTACAAGGCAGACGCACTACCAACCAAGCTAACTAGGCTGGCCTAATGAACTTTGAATTAGGAAAAAATGACCTAATGTTCAAGATCCCGACATTTGCAAGTTTGTAACATACATACAATTTTCCTATGTATTTATGATGTGAATATTTTCGCCCCGAACTCACGATCTAGAAGCTACATAACCAGACTGACGAGAGTGACGAGTACTTCTTTATTGACTTGACCAGTTTATTCGAATCGATTCCTTTGTATTTATGATATAAATTTTGCCCCGGACAAGAATTGAACTCGCGACCTTCAACACAAATCAAATCCCATTCCTCCCTTATTTTCAGTTGGAGTTAAGGCCAGCGGTGACTCAGATGGTGTCCTCTGTCCGTAAACTAAATGAGGAGACCTGCACTATACTCCGGAACAAGTCCGGTTCCATACTTCTAAATCCGGATCTAGAGTCTCAACTAAGTTCCACTTTGAGTTCTATGGAGACTGAGTTGAATAGGTGTTACCTGTCGCATGTGGATAAGTTTATACACCTCTCCTATGAACCATTGGTAAGTTTGAACATAAACTTTAAAATTGGTCTAATAAAAAGAATGAAATTTAAAAAAAAAATACATATTATATACCTATTATTTATTTATTTAGCAACCTCTATGGCCGTGTGGTATCACATTAGGCTTGCACACCGGAGGTCCGAGGTTGGATTCCCGGCGAGGTTTAAGTTTTGCGGCTTTTGGAGTCCGGGGTGCACTTAGCCTTGTGAGGACAATTGAGTAGAATAGAATATACCTTGTTTATCCTGCTCGAATGGGACTAAAAAGTCCCTTTACCCCAGCAGTCTAAGGTCTCGTGTATATTATGGGTTCAATAATAATAATAATAATAATAATAATAATAATAATAATAATAAATAAACATCACAAGAACGAGCGATGATGAATTGAGATGAATGAAAGACTTGTAATACTGTGATATCCACAAAGTTGTGAAGAGGCCATTGGTTCAACACAAATAATTCATGATTTGATGATTACATTTGGTAAAACTGTTATATGGAATATTTTCAAGTGTTTTTAATTTTCCATTTATTCTCCTCCCTCAGTCTCACTCATCCAGCAGCTCCAAACTTCTCTCCCCCCATACTGACGACTCGAGGACCTATCAGTCCAAATACAAGTCCTCCCCATCCGCACCCGGCGGAACTCATTTGTCTTGGTTATCATTCAGAAGGAAGAGTGGGGACAGCGGGACTAAACAGCCCAGTCCTGGGACAGGCACCAGTGGGAAGAGAGGAGAGAGTCCTGCTTGTCATTGGGGAGTTGCCGAGGTGAGCACTTTCTCTCTCTCTCTCTCTCTCTCTCTCTGTCTCTTCTTATTATCTTAATTTTTTTATTATTTTAATATTATGGGATGAGAGACATTCCCCCATTAAAAGTTAGATCGTAGCTTAGGGGAAGAACTAAAACATGTAAATTTTAAATTATTAAAATAAAGCATATATTATCAATCTCTCTCTCTCTTCTCTCCCTCTCTCTCTCTCTCTCTCTCCCTCTCTCTCCCTCTCTCTCCCTCTCTCTCTCCCTCTCTCTCTCTCCCTCTCTCTCTCTCTCTCACACAAGTTTTTATTTTCCTGACATATGAGATTGGAAGTCGCAGAAATGAGAATGTTGCGGTGGAGTTTTGGAGTTACGAGCTCTCTCTCCTCTCTCTCTCTCTCTCTCTCTCTCTCTCTCTCTTTCTCTTTCTCTCTCTTTCTCTTTCTTTCTCTCTCTCTCTCTCTCTCTCACACTCAAGTTTTAATTTTCCCGACATATGAGATTGGAAGTCGCAGAAATGAGAATGTTGAGGTGGAGTTTTGGAGTTATGAGTTTCGACATGTTGAAAGAAGAGATGAGAGAAAAGGGCGAGGGAGATCGAAGGAAATCAGTTTGTGTGATTCAAGTGAGAAAAAATTCAACCTGAGTAAGAAAAATTCAACCTGAGTGAGAAACCTGAGTGAGAAAAGTTCAACCTGAGTGAGAAAAATTCAACAGGAAATGAGGTACATAATAGGGATGCCCGGAAAAGACTGACAAGAAACGCCGACCCTATTTACATAGGAAAAGACTAGGAAGAAGAGTTTTCACGTCAGAACGGTTTTCTGAGCAGTAGAATCGGAAAAAGATTTTGTCTGGGTTTTTCAAGGACCAATTGTACCAAAAATTTAGACCCCCAAAAAAGGACCCAAATAGAGCAAGTTTCCCCCCCCCCCCAGAGATTGATAGAGGGAACTGTAACTGTTAAGGTCTTATCGTCCCGAAATCGAAGAGAGAAGGAAGACAGGATAGGAGAAAGCCAGCCGTTCTGAGAACGAACATTATCAGTTCACCCGGACGGGAATAGACCTAGCGCTCACAAGGCATGCTTTGATATTACCTACTTTGTATGGGTTCCTGGGTTCCTGTCGATGTCCGTCGAGTATAATGCAACTTTAATAAAGAGATGCTCTATTAAACTGTTGGTATAATGGAACCACCTCCTTGTTCTAAATAAAGCACTACTTACGTACTTACTTACTTACTTACTCAGAATTCACCCAACAAATCAATTATATTCACATCTGTTCTTCTTTTCTCCTCAGGTAAGCACATGGCTGGAGAGTATATCATTAGGGGAATACGTGGAGACATTCGGTCGTCATGATATCAGAGGTAGTGAACTTCTAACCTTGACAAGACGAGACCTTAAGGACCTAGGTATCAGTAAAGTAGGACATGTCAAACGACTTCTATCAGCTGTCAAACAACTGTAAGCTAAGCAATATCAAACAATGGGGCTCAACCAAATTGAAATTTTTTTCGAGATAGAGTCCTATTCCGATGTAAAAGTACCCAAAAAGTGCATTGGCGCACTCAAAAACATCCAAAACGGTCCCTAAATCCCCTAAAATGTCGCTGAAAGGTCGCCAAAAAATAACGTTGAAGCAGCCATGGTTAACGACCTTGCATGAACTGACGTCATCACGAAAAAATGGCTGCCCGCGAAAATTTTGTGCGTTTCAAAAATCAGAAATTTCCAACAAAGATTTCTCCTCTTAGGAAGCCTCAAATGAAATTTTAAGCATTTCTATTGAAATCAGCGTGTTTCGAACTTCCTTTATCAGCGAAGAAAAAAAAAGTGGTTGAGCCCCATTGTAAGCTTAGCAATAATTGTAAGCTGTAAGACCATCAATATCAAGCAACTGTAAGGAATTGTTTGTGAATGAAGAGTTGTTTGTTTATTTATTTTTTCAATTACTTTTTTTCTCGGGAAAAAGCAGTGCCATTTATTTATTAATATTTTACTTTTAAATTAGGCCCAGTAGAACAAAACCATTTTTTCAAAGATGATAGGAAAAAAGTCAGAACTTCTAGAATTAAATCACATATATTTTCTTTGATATCTCAGCTTATCTATGAGAAAATCGTCATCAATATCTTTAAGCCTTATTTAGCAAATATAGGTGCTCTATTAAACTGTCAGTACAATGGGACTTCTAATCCTAATGGCCCGTTCTCTCTTATCATTCCGAAAAAAATCGTGTAGTGTGTAATGAGAACACTCATTTAAATTACATTGCCTACAGGACATTCGGGAAAAAATCGGATGAACCTCACTACAAGTGGGAACAGGCCTTTAGCTGACCGGTTAAATAAAGCATTACCATTACCAATGTCTTATTTCTTAATAACTTCACAAAACTTGACTACTGTCTTTCAATATTTTAATATTTTAGAATATTATAATCTAATCGAATTAAATTTTTAATCTCTAATTTTTATTTCATTGGAGGCTTTCATTCAATAAGGGTCTAATTTGTACGCGACACTTTGTACAAAACAAATTGAAAAAAAAAAAAAAAAAAAAAAAATTCAAGATTTGGAAAAAAAAAAAAAAAAACTATTTAGTAAGTAGGTACTTGATTGATAAGAGAACCTAAGGTAATAAAAGGTTATGAGAAAACTTGATCCTAACCCCAATTCTTTAAATCCTAAGAAAATCATTGGGGGGTTTCATTCAAAAAGGGTCTAATTTGTACGCGACCCTTTTTACAAAAAAAATTGAAAAAAAAAAAAAAAAAAAAAAAACTTCAAGCTGTTTTTTCTTAAAAAGTCAAACTCAATTTTCGTCTGTAGTCTCTCTAGAATGAAACCTTCAATTGGAATAGCTAGGTACTTTGTTAGTTGTGGACATATTCTTACACTGTTAGTTGTCCAATAAAAGATAAGATAGAAGATACACTGAGAAAAAAACTAGGGTGCCGGCAGCCCAATCGGGTGACTCTGGGTTCTGGCACTCTAATATTGAACTCTATATCGGAAAGCTCGACACTATGATGTAGCATTTCAACAGCCTAAATCAGGGAAAGTAACCCAATAATAGAGTAGTTCTTCCACCCTAAACTTGTGGCACCCTGTCACCATTTTTTTTTTTTCTTTTTTTTTTTCTCAATGTACCTTCTCTCAAGTAAGTGTTTTAGATTACAGCCGTAGATTGATTGATTAGTGGATTCAATTAATGTAGTCACTACCCAATACTTTGTTAAGTAAGTAGTTATCTCAAGTAAGACCAAATATTAACGTTCTTCTAGTACAGAATCTAGTCGTTTGTGTTTAAATTCCAACTCCTAATCGTGTTAATCATTAAATGGATTAACCATTGCATTGATCATTAAATGGATTAACCATTACGTTTTAATCCTTAATCACATAGGTACAAAATAGCCTTAGTTCCTTTTCTCTCGACTGTAGTATAGGTATAGAGATAGACGGATACACACTTTGTCAGATTTTTAGTCTGTGTTTTGTCACTTGGAATGCGACGTTGCCAAAATTTCAACAAGGTTAACATTCTTCGTTTTAAAAATCTGCACAAAGTGGCAATAATATTTCACCTCCATTTTTTTATTATTATTATTTTTTAAAAGGGGTTTATTTTAGAAGTCATTCAGTCCAAGTCACAAAACAGAGACTAGGTACCTATTACCTACGTAGTATGTAGGTATTTATTTTTATTTGTTAATTTACTTTTTTTGCCAAGATTCTACCTAGATGTTTTCTTATAAAATCACAATATTTTAAAATTAGAATTAAAAAATCTGGTCATTTATTTAATTTAATTTTAATTAATTATTTGCCACCTACTTACAATTTAGTTTCTCTCTTTTATATCTAATTTACACGTTCATTAATATGTTTTTTTTTTTTTTTTTTTACTTCATGTTCTCTTTCTAATGTATTTTTGCTGGACTAATTTTCATCTTCTTCTATTCATTCAATGTTCCTGGATTAATTTTTTTCCCAACTGCGAATAGTGTTCCTTTGCATTTATTTATTATTATTATTATTATTATTTTTTTTTTACATTATTTTATTCTCTCGTGTTTTTTTATTTATTCCTATTTTATTATATTTAATTTTTTGATTTTAATCTTTTTTTTTTTCTAAAATACTCGTACGCCTCTGTTCGTAAATTTCAACTTACGATCACGTTGAAATTTTGGTTCACTTTGCAACGAAATCTTAATGAAATTCGACATTAATATTTTTACCTACTTGTTTTTTTAGAATATTCTTGTTAGTCTTCTCCTATTTTTTTATTTTTATTTTTTTTTTTTTTTAGATCGTCTTTTGGTCATGGGATGCATTTTATTATTTAAAACATTTAAATTAAACACCATGCTCTACCCTCAAGTTAGAAGCAGTCTCCCCATATTGAAACCTAAATTTTATTGGAAAATGAAGTTTTGAAAATTTCGATTTTCGAAACTGCACTTTTTGCTATTGCCCTTGCCCGCTTTATATTCGCGCGGATATCAACATTTTTAATTTGGCAGGGTGGAGCGCTACCACACACCTTGATATAAAATCCACAAATTTTCCTTTCCTTTCCTTTTTTTTTTTTTTTTTTTTTTTTTTTTTTTTTTTTTTTTTTTTTTTTTTTTTTTACAAGCTCGAAAGAAGACCTACGTAAGATTACGTATTATGTACCCTCTATTCAAGCCTCATGAAATTGGGCTGTCTCTGAGCGCCGTGCCGTGACACACAAAGTGAAATTCCTAACTATAGTTGGTAAAATGCATCCTGGGTATTTTAATTCTGTTCGTAATAGCATTATTTTATTATTCTGTATTTTAAAGTTCCACAAAATTAATGCACAGATCATGATTGGAGACTACTGTTTAGAACAAAATGTATGCCTTTAACTGCCCTTATAAACGTGTAATTTGTGAAAGTATGTCCCTTTGTAAATGAAAGGTATTTTTTAAAAGGAATTTTTATATTTAATAGCTTCCTATAGGAATCAAAAAAACCCCAAACCCAAATTTCTGAATTTGCCGAAAAATAAATGGCTAAAGGAAATTTAACTTTAAAAAAAGCCATTCTAGCCATTTCCCACTGAGGTAAAGATCGGCAGCTTCCAGCCCGGTACCTCTAGGACCTTCCTGAAATACCTACAGGCAATAAAAAGGGGCATACATTTTATTCATCTACAACAAGCTCTCATTTCAGCGCAGGCGTTGACATTGTGCTTGTTGAAAATTCTGAATAACTGGGCTTCTTAGCAATCGTTGTTGAAAGCTCGAATCTCAAATAAATTGGAAGAAGCAAGCGTGCCGGAAGGCGCGCGAAAGTTGGAAGCAGGGCCGTGTCCTATCTAGGATTTTGTCGAGGGAGGCCCGAGGGTTCAAAGAGTAATGCACGGAGGGGGGCGGGATACTCCAACTTTTCAGAGTCTCACCTATAGTAAACAAAAATTAAACTCGAGGGGAAGCCCGGGCCCACTCCCCCCATAAAAACGGCCCTGGTTTGAAGCGCCACCTAATTAAAAGCTCATTAACCGGTTTTCATGAGGCTAAATTTTCATCTGATTGGACATTAAGTTGAGACCATTTTTGTGTCCAAACTCCAAAATCAATAATGTCTCACCTATACGTGGTCTAAGTATTCTTAAATCTCTAGATCTGTGCATTGCGATTTGATAATCAATATTTTCTAATTTCCACCATCTAGGTATAATTTACGTAATGAAAAAAATTATGTAAAAAAATCTCTTATCACCCTTTACAATATTTTATTTTGTTCGACATTAAACAAAAAAATATCCCAAAAAAAGTTCTTGTTTTTTTCTTGAAACTCTTTAATTATCTTTGTTAAATTTCTAGCTAGGCTTAGGTTTACGGGCAAACTACCCTAAAGGATGGGTTAAGATTCTACAAATCTACGAGCTAGTGGGTGTATTTTTGGTTTAAAGTCGAAATGTGAGGCAAAGTCGAGCGTGGCATCCAGGTAGGTATACTGGATGGGAGAGGGAACTGTAACAGGGAAGATCTTATCGTCACGAAATCGAAGAGAGAAGGAGGACAGGACAGGAAAAAGCCAGCCGTTCCGAGAACGAACCCTATCTGTTTAGGATAAACTTCGCCCCGGGCCGGAATAGAATCCGCGATCTATGAATTTCTAGCTGGGATTAGTACACCTACTTAAAATCGGTAGGTATTTGCAATCGAAATACGAGTGCAAATTTTTCTCAACCCCAAGAATCGAACCCGGGACCTTCTGTATGGCAAGCAAGCGCGTTATCACTATTCTGACATATGACTAAAAAATATATCTCGATTACGGGATATGATTTTATAATATTTTAGCTAAATATCCAATTTAGATATATACCTATATACGAGCTGTTTATATTTTCTCTTCTTCCTTTTATTTTCTTTCATTCTGTTTATATTTTCTCTTCTTCCTTTTATTTTCTTTCATTCTGTTTATTATATTTTCTCTTCTTCCTTTTATTTCCTTTCATTCTGTTTATATTTTCTCTTCTTCCTTTTATTTCCTTTTCTTCTGTTTATATTTTCTCTTCTTCCTTTTATTTTCTTCCATTCTGTTTATATTTTCTCTTCTTCCTTTTACTTTCTTTCATTCTGTTTATATTTTATCTTCTTCCTTTTATTTTCTTTCATTCTGTTTATATTTTCTCTTCTTCCTTTTATTTGACTAACACTTACTATAACTCTGGTAATATTAATTTATTACTCATGTATTTTTCTTACAGGTAAACATCTGACCTACTTGTATAATACCATGTTTTTCCTCTCTTCTTTTTTCCCCCTCATCTACCTCCCTTTGGTTCTTATCTTTTTTCCTCTTTATATCTTCTTTTGTTCTCTGTCTTCTCTCTATCTCTTTATCTTCTGAATTCCCATTTATTAATCCTCTTCCTTTTCGCTCTTTATTTTAAAAAATATATCTCGATTACGGGATATGATTTTATAATATTTTAGCTAAATATCCAATTTAGATATATACCTATATACGAGTACCTACCTATATTTTTTTTACTTCGCCTTAAAAAATCATAGGTACCTATACCTACCTAGGTAGGTGGATTGTGGCTAAATCAGCAGAATAAAATAAAATTATTTCTTGCACAGTAAGTAAAATAAAATAAAATAATTTATGCACAACAAAATAAAATTATTTTATTATTATCTATTAGGTAGGTATTATAATTCACGCGCAATAGGATTTCGATATCCTCGTGTGTTATATTTATATTTCACCTCAAGTCGCCACTAGTATTTAGCATGCCACTCAACACGTGACTAGAGAAATCACGTTGCAAGCGTTGTGCTTATCAGTAACGATACGACCAAGTATCGATATCTAATGATCGATACTTTCATATCGAAATCGAAACGGAGAGACCGATAGGTGAAAATTACCTTTGTCAAAAGTCAAATTTAATTACCATACATTACCATTTGTCAACTATTTATTTTCCTGAGAAACCAATAAATGGAAACTTATAAAATAAATAAGTAAATAAAATATAATCAAATTTATTATTAATATTTTGCGGTTATTATTTTTTTTTACTTTTCCTGATCCAAAATGGTCAATTTTTGCGTTCGAGCGTCGATGTAAACGGACCTTTCTTACGATGTCGATTAATGGATCGTCAATAATCGATTCGATTTGAAAAAAAAAATCAAATGGGTATCAAGATATCAACATCAACAAAAGTGAATGAAAAAGAAAAATAGAA
Organism: Diaphorina citri; assembly: GCF_000475195.1. Taxonomy (NCBI): domain Eukaryota; kingdom Metazoa; phylum Arthropoda; class Insecta; order Hemiptera; family Psyllidae; genus Diaphorina; species Diaphorina citri. The sequence continues at coordinate 111,633 of NW_007378172.1, forward strand.
AAGTGTATGATTTACGTGTTAATTTCTGTGTTTTTTTTCTTGTTTCTTCCATTAAATTCTTTCTATATTTTACGCGGAATTTGGAGTTATTCTCCAGAGTTTTTCCTCATTCGAATGACGCAGAGGTGAGTATTTTATCTGAGTTGGAAAACACTAGAAAACATCTCATAGATTGCTTGCAAGGTAAATTTGTTTTTCCTTTAGTCGGAGACAACTCTCAGGCTGTTTCTGTACTTATTTGAAACTCTAGGGAAGGGATGGGGAAATTACAATCTGTTATTGATGCTGTAACAATGAAGCTATGTACCTATAATCATAAACAGCAATAGGATTAAATTGAATAAGACTAAGTCCAAAAATTGACTTTCTGAGTTATATTGTTGGAAAGAGTGTGAAAAGATCTACTTTGTATATTGGAAAAATTTCAGACCATTTACCTTCTGGCTTGAAAAAAAAAAAAAAAAACTTAATATTATGCAAGGATATCCCATTGTCACAGCCACAAAATATGATCTTTTCCCCCCACACAAACATTTACATATTTGGTCTTGTTATTTATTCCCCCCCCCCACTTGTTATGTCCATAGATCCTGCATGTTGCTGTAACAGTATCAAACTGAATGGTACCTACGTATCTAATCCATGAACTATAAGACCTTAGGGGGTACTCACTGTCATCAACAAGAACAAAACATAATATGTAGTTCTGTACCCTTGCTGATTATCATAAAATAAAACTAAAGGAATAAAGGAAAGTTGCAAAGGCCAATAAAAAATGCCTCAAACATTTGTGGTTTGTCTAATGTTCAATGCAATTAAATGAAGAAATATCTCACAACAAATCCGTTTAAAAGAAATGATTCCTAAATAACATTCCCATGTAATACAACAAAAGCAAAGTACAACAGAATCAATTTGATAAGGAACGGGGATAAGATCTTTCCAATATGACAAGCACTAGTTCTCTTCCTCCCCCATCCATACCTTCCCTTGGGGGACAAGACACTCAAATGTCCCCTCTCTCCACACCCACCAATCCCAACTCAACCGAGAAGCATATGGTACATTGGTTCCGCAAGGGTTTGCGTATGCATGATAACCCGAGCTTGCGGGAAGGACTCAAAGGATGTACTACATTCCGGTGTGTATTCATTTTGGATCCGTGGTTTGCGGGATCTTCAAATGTTGGAATCAACAAGTGGAGGTGAGATTTTTTTTTTAAGAGGTTGGACAGTGGGATCTGTAACAACAGAGGTTTCATCATCCCAAAATTGAAGGAAGGAAAATGATAGGATAGGAGAAAGCCAGCTGTTCCAAGAACAAACTATCTGTTTAGGATAAAGTTTGCCTTGGGCAGGACTTGAACCCATGACCTATTGCATACATGACTGGTGTACTAACATGGGGTGTATTTTCCTTTTGGAAACAGAAACATTTTCTTCAAGAAGGCAGATTTTTAATGGTTTAGTACAGGTGCTACCATGTCAAAAGAGGGGAAATGAGTTTCATCACAGTTTCTGACTGAAAAATATGACTGGCAAACTACAAGTTAGATTAACTTTTTATATGATTTTATTTTATTTTTCCTGATATCCTAAGTATTTTATGATTATTTTCAGGTTTCTGCTTCAATGTCTGGAGGATTTGGATATTAACCTGAGAAAATTGAACTCCCGTCTGTTTGTGATACGAGGACAGCCTGCCGATATTCTGCCCAAACTCTTTAAGGTAAAATAATAATCATAGGTAAAATCAACATTCATGGTTTAGCAGTTAGTGCAGTATGCGTTAGATCTGGAGGTTGGTGGTGCAAGTCCAAGTCCAGTCAAAAAATTTAGCAAGGTATATCATTTGGGGAAGAAAATATTCTTTGTAAGGACTAATTAAAATATTAGTGCTTAACATAACTAAAACGTTAGAGGTTTGTATGGCAAGTCATTGAAATACATCACTCTAGTTTACTTTCTATTATTTTATTGAAACTAGGTACTTACCTTAGAGGTTTGTATGGCAAGTCATTGAAATACATCACTCTAGTTATTTTATTGAAACTAGGTACTTTCTTCTCACTTTTATTTTCATTCATTCTGTTTATATTTTCTCTTCTTCCTTTTATTTTCTTTCATTCTGTTTATATTTTCTCTTCTTCCTTTTGTTTTCTTTCATTCTGTTTATATTTTCTCTTCTTCCTTTTATTTTCTTTCATTCTGTTTTTATTTTCTCTTCTTCCTTTTATTTTCTTTCATTCTGTTTATATTTTCTCTTCTTCCTTTTATTTTCTTTCATTCTGTTTATATTTTCTCTTCTTCCTTTTATTTTCTTTCATTCTGTTTATATTTTCTCTTCTTCCTTTTATTTTCTTTCATTCTGTTTATATTTTCTCTTCTTCCTTTTATTTTCTTTCATTCTGTTTATATTTTCTCTTCTTCCTTTTATTTTCTTTCATTCTGTTTATATTTTCTCTTCTTCCTTTTATTTTCTTTCATTCTGTTTATATTTTCTCTTCTTCCTTTTATTTTCTTTCATTCTGTTTATATTTTCTCTTCTTCCTTTTATTTTCTTTCATTCTGTTTATATTTTCTCTTCTTCCTTTTATTTTCTTTCATTCTGTTTATATTTTCTCTTCTTCCTTTTATTTTCTTTCATTCTGTTTATATTTTCTCTTCTTCCTTTTATTTTCTTTCATTCTGTTTATATTTTCTCTTCTTCCTTTTATTTTCTTTCATTCTGTTTATATTTTCTCTTCTTCCTTTTATTTTCTTTCATTCTGTTTATATTTTCTCTTCTTCCTTTTATTTGACTAACACTTACTATAACTCTGGTAATATTAATTTATTACTCATGTATTTTTCTTACAGGTAAACATCTGACCTACTTGTATAATACCATGTTTTTCCTCTCTTCTTTTTTCCCCCTCATCTACCTCCCTTTGGTTCTTATCTTTTTTCCTCTTTATATCTTCTTTTGTTCTCTGTCTTCTCTCTATCTCTTTATCTTCTGAATTCCCATTTATTAATCCTCTTCCTTTTCGCTCTTTATTTCCCCCCCCCTCCTTAAATTTTCCATTTCTTCTCTTCTCTATCGTCCTTCTTTCTCTCCTCTCTCTTTTCTTTTTCCTCTCTTTTCTCTCTCCCCTCTCTCTCCCTCCTCTCTCTCTCTTTCTCTCTCCTCTCTATCTCCCCCCTTCCCCCCTCCGCTATCCCACAGGAATGGAAGACCACCTGTCTCACGTTCGAGGAGGATCCGGAACCGTTCGGCAAAGTTCGGGATCAGAACATCATGACGCTGTGTCGGGAACTTAACATTGAGGTCATCGCTCGCGTTTCTCACACCCTGTATGATCTAGACCAGTGAGTAACATCCTGTATATACTATACACGTATAGTAGAACCTCGATTATTTCAACTAATTGGAACCGGGGTAGTTGAAATAATCGAGGTTGAAATTATCACTTTCTATAATCTTTTCCTCTGATAAGATAGGATACCTATCCTTTGAAAGGTAGAAAAAAAACAATGGATTTTGGAGTTGAAATAATAGAGAGTTGAAGTAATGGAAGTTGAAATAATCGAGGTTCTGCTGTACATAATTATAATACCTAATAATTTGTAAAATGAAATGTCAGAAGAAACATAAATCGATTCTTTTTAATTTTTCAAAGAGATTGGACAAGCCTAGTTAGCTTGGTTGGTAGCGCGTCTGCCTTGAAAGCGCTAGGCCGCTTGTTCGATTCTCGCCCGGGGCTGATTTTATTCTAAACAGAAGATAATGCTCGTTCTCGGAACAGCTGGCTTTCTCCTATCCTGTCTTCCTTCTCTTCGATTTCGGGACGATAAGACTTTAGCAGTCACAATTCCCTCTATCAAATCTCTTCAAACCAAGTAAGTAAATAAATAACTTATACCTATTTTCAAACCACCCCACCCTTGATGTACAGAATCGGGTGGTAGAGAATGCCATAGGCATTAACCCCACCCTTGATGTATGTGTGTACACAGCTTGAGAATCTCTGGAAATTTCCTCGTTCTACGTCTGCCTGCCTTGTTAGCGCACTACCTTCCAACCTTAATACAACTGAAATACATACCTTCATTTTCTTTCATTTCATATCCAGGCTCAAACCGGATTCCCGTGGATAGATGCAATCATGACTCAACTGCGTGAAGAGTGATATTGCTACCGTTAACTCATATCTTACTCACTTTTCAATCTCTTCAACCCCTCCATCTATACCTTCCATTCTTTCGCACCCCCCTCCACCACCCTATACCTATCCTCCCCCCATCACCAATCATCATACCATTTCATCCTCTACTAATCTACCTCCCTCACACTCAATCACTCACTCTTCACCCACACTCAACCATCAACTCATATCATCTCGTACTGCTCCTACTTCTGGTGTATCAGGAGTCACCACAGTTGGAAACTCAAGACCCCCTCGACGAAACCAAAGGAGTCAAACTCGCCAAACATCTCACAAATCTACCTCACTTACTGTTCTACATCATAATGTGCAAAGTTTGACTCCCAAGGTTCCTTTACTGGAGGTTTTCCTTGCGATGCTAAAGGATGACCATAGCCTTGAGCCGGACGTTTTATGTTTCACCGAAACATTTTTAACAGAGCAAAACTCACCTTGCGTTAATATACCTGGCTTCGTTAACTCTGCGAGTTATTATCGTAGGGGAACTTCTTGTGGTGGTACCTCTATATTTACTAGAGATACTCTCAACTTCTCCTCTCTATCCTTGGGTCTGCCTCCCATCTTATTCAGTTTTGAGTATTCTGCTGTAGCCTCAGGGGATCTCGATACTGTTATTCTATGTATTTATAGATCAAACAATCCCTTGTCCGACTTTGATTGCTTTATTGATTGTTTAGATAAACTCTTGGAAAAAGTGAGCAACTTTCAAAATATCATTATCTGTGGAGATCTTAATGTAGACTTGATGACTCCTTCAATCCATCCTGCATTCAAATCTAAACTTAACTCTATCCTTAACATGTACAACATGAAACCTACTGTAACAGTTCCTACGAGAATTCAGTCTACTGCTGCGACGTGTTTAGACAACATCTTCGTCAATTTTTCTCCTAACCACATCCTTAATCCTAACTCAAACATCTTTTCTGGAATAGGAGACCACAAACATGCTCAAATTATCTCTTTTACCATCCAGAAGATCGATGACTCAGAGAGCATGTTTGTGAGATCTTATACTAGTAAAAAAGTAGATCTGTTTTTTAGAGCCCTATCCGAAGTCGATTTCAATCCCATCAAATCTTACAGTAGTGATGTCAACTATCAGCTTTCTCTCTTCTATGACATATTTCTATCAGTCTTCAACCTCCATTTTCCCTTGAAATCTATATCCTTCAAGAATCGGAAGAGGAAAGAGTGGATTACTAAAGGCATCATGATCTCTTGTGCCAAAAAACGATCACTCTTCAATCTCACTCTTCACTCTGACGATCCTTCTCTCATCCTTTACTATCAATCCTACTGTAAGATCCTACATAAAACGGTAAGGGCGGCAAAGAGACTGCATGCTGTTTCCACCATCAGAAACGCACCTAAGCAGAAAAAAATCAAATCTGTTTGGGATGTCATCAAGAGTCATTCAAAGTCGGCAAGGAAAAAAGCTCACACTAACTTCAAGCTAAAGGTGGGGGACAGAACCCTGGATAGCCCTCAAGAGGTTGCCAATGCATTTAATGGCTATTGGGTGAATATCACCGAAACAATAAGCCCTGAGACTTCCACTGGTTCATCCTCCCACCCGTCTACCTCCATCATCTCTACACTTTCACACTCTTCATCTCTCTCTTCTTCGCACTCTAGAGCACTGTTGTCTAGCCCCCAGACTCACATTCCTCCCCCTACTCTTCCCCCTCATACTCTCTCTACTCTAATGCCTCCCCCTACTCCTAATCTACAAACTATTCTCCCTACTACTACCCCTACTTCTAATCTACCCCCTACTCTTCCTCCTCCTCCCCCTCCCTCTACTCCTAATCTACAAACTATTCTCCCTACTACTACCCCTACTTCTAATCTACCCCCTACT
>NW_007378172.1:117728-126253 GCF_000475195.1 Diaphorina citri
AGTCAGCTCCCATGGCGTAGTGGTCACTGCACTCGCCTTGCACGCGGGAGACCCGGGTTCGATTCCCGGCGGGGTCAAACCAACCGCGCCCCCCAAATGATTGACTCCGTGACTGGATGTTGCGGGGCCCCCCCAGCCTCCCGCGGCAAATGAGTAGCTATGACATATAAATGCGCATAGCGACCGGTGCCAGCATGGTAGGTAAACATTGGATGTTAGGATTATTGAGATATTGGGATAAATCCTACAATGCTGCAGTGAGCACCAAAGTTGTAACATAATAAGTTAATAACACAAAGAAACTGCATTTACATTACATTTACAATTCTGTAGGTTTGCTGGATTTACAGCACATCCAAAATGAATCACATTGTAAGGACTTCAGCTTGATCTTATAGATTTTAAAGCATATAAACCACAATCTAACTAACAGCTGAAGCTAGGGTGCTAGATTCGTTATTGTTCTGCTCCTTGTTTATGGTCCCTGGACACTGATTTACGCCCTGTTGAACGTCCCCTAGCCGGACATGTTGGCATGTTGATGATGATGATGATGATGATGATGATGATGATGATGATGATGATGATGATGATGATGATGATGATGATGATGATAATAAAATAGTGCATTTTGCGGAACAGTATTTTCGGGGTAGGTACCTACCAAACCTCTTGACCTCTATCAAACCTCTTTAAAAAATGTTAGCAAATTTCAACTCACCAGGGGGGGGTGGCAGGATGGAGCCCTCCATGTCCGAATGTCCCGCGTTTTCATCGTGGCGTAGCTCCACTGTGCCTTGTAGACTAATGGGTAGTGTCCCGCGCGGGATGTGCACTGATAACTGAGGAACAGAGACGAGATAAAATAGAGATAAGTAGGTAAGTAATTCTTAGATATTTCTATACATTTTCCCCTTAATTGGGGCTAGTGTTCAGCCAAAGAACAAAAATAATAAGGAAGCCCGCCGCGCGCCGCAGACAATTTTTTTATATACGTTGGGGTCTTCTTCGTATTTGCCATAGAATCGTGGAATATTAATGGGTAGTGGCTTATATTTCAGAGTAGGTGAATTCATTGTCATGTTTTGTAGTATCTGATTTTGAGTAACTAATTGTTGTTGAATGTTTTGGAGTTGTAAGCATGGTTGACCCGTCCTTTGTACGGGACCACCACACACACACAAACACACCCCCACACACACACCACACCCATCACACACATCCTATATCTAAGGAAGGCATTTGATTGCGTGAATCACTCCCTCCTCCTCTCCAAACTCCCCTCCTTTGGTATTCTTGGTCCCTCCCAGCAATGCTTTGCATCCTACCTCTCTAACAGATATCAACGAGTCAAGGTACCACAATCTTCTTCACCCTCTATCTTAAATTCTGTGTTGACCCTATCTCAATCTCACTCTCGATCCTCCCCCCCACTAGCCAGTACCTCCTCCTCCTCCCCCTCCCCTTCCTTCCCCCTCCCATCTACTCCAAGCCTGCAGAACTATCCTAATCTCACTCTTTCTTCCTCCTCTTCTATATCAGCCATACCAACTAACTACCTCCTCCCTCCCTTTTCTCCCCCCACTTCCTCTCCCCTATTCTCCCTTTCCTCCCCCCTCCAGATAAAAGCAGGGGTCCCTCAAGGGTCTGTATTGGGTCCCCTTCTTTTCCTTCTCTTCATCAATGACATCACCTCAGCAGATCCTTCGGCTTTCCTGACTCTGTTTGCTGACGACACCACTGTACTGGTGAGTTCTCTCGATCGTGATAGTGTCTTCAGAAGATCTGCGGAAGTGATGTCAAAGATTCAAACCTGGTTTCAAACCAATAAATGTGGGACATGTCAGGGAGCGCGTAGCGCGACCGTGTGTGTGTATGTGTGTAGTGGATGTGTGTGTATGTGTGTAGTGGATGTGTGTGTGTGATGGGTGTGGTTTGTGATGGGTGTGTTGGTATGTGTGTGTGGTGTGGTGGGTGTATGTGGTGAGTGTTTTTTATTTCTCTAGTCCCTACGTCTGTGATATCTATGTACTCTATATACCTGTTTTACTTTATACATCTCTTGGCCAGAACTGAGTTTTATCACCCATCACATTATATGTTACCTTACTACGTACTATCTAGTCACTTATTATTACCTAGTCACAATTCGTCTCGATACTTACAGTACTTACCTTATAATATTATGTATCAACTTCAAACTGAATATGTAGAACCTACCTTTGTCTTTAGCTATAATACGATTTATCCCTATGTTACTTTGATCCTAAATTTATTTCCTCTAGAACCTCATGAGTTGATATACTACTTGATATACTACTTAGTACAAGTGACGCGGCTCAGGAATTCAAACGTCCTGACCAAGGGTAATTTCAGATTTTATCAATGTTTACTAATAACGTGTTGTTTGCTCGATATTGTTCGTAGAAAAGGGCGGCATTTGTCTTATTTCACGTGCAATTTTCTATTCTTTTGCTTTCTACATGCAATTGATCTCATTATTGAACTCAAAAGTCCGAATTATATTGAGTGGTATTACAATACTAGTGTCTTATCTCCATATGCCACCCCTTTCTACCCCAATCTATACTTTTCAAGAAATATAAGGAGTACTCTTTCTCCATACGCTCTACCGTTCCTTCCAAGTAGAGTAGCATCTGATAATGTGACATTACAGTATTTTAATTACTCTGATATTGCTACCGTTAACTCATATCTTACTCACTTTTCAATCTCTTCAACCCCTCCATCTATACCTTCCATTCTTTCGCACCCCCCTCCACCACCCTATACCTATCCTCCCCCCATCACCAATCATCATACCATTTCATCCTCTACTAATCTACCTCCCTCACACTCAATCACTCACTCTTCACCCAGACTCAACCATCAACTCATATCATCTCGTACTGCTCCTACTTCTGGTGTATCAAGAGTCACCACAGTTGGAAACTCAAGACCCCCTCGACGAAACCAAAGGAGTCAAACTCGCCAAACATCTCACAAACCTACCTCACTTACTGTTCTACATCATAATGTGCAAAGTTTGACTCCCAAGGTTCCTCAACGCTGAAATTCTGTTTCGTGTTAATATAGGCCGGGCGGTGCTGCGAACTCTTGACGTTCGCGCGCCTCCCGGCGCGCTTGATAGAAAACTTTCGGAAAAATTAAGAACAAACACGTTTGGTTGTGAAAATTAAGAGAAAAATATTTATTTTGCCCGTTTATAGCCAGGAAGCAATCAGTAACAAACAAGCATAACATAATTTATAGTTAACGGTTTGGAATTTCGGGGGTTTTCGATTTTTCCCAGTATGTACAAAAAATATGGAATCCAATGGTGAAAACCGCATCTTCCTAGCTCGTCTAGAAGTGGGTTAGAATTTGTATACGTGAGTCAGTCAGTCAGTCAGTTACACAAGGGGCTGTATATATATATATTTTTAGGATAATTCCTATGAAAGCTATTGTAAATTTTTAAACCTAAGGAAAGAATGTACTACATTAATACATTCACTACATAAAAATTACTTGATTAAAATTGAAGATTCTTTAATCGCCAATCCAAAATCATTCTGGTCTTATATAAAAAGTAAAAAACAGGTACGTGATCTACCCAGTATAATGTCCATAAATAATACCGTTGCATCTTGCATCTACTGATGCCGAAATTGCAAACTTATTTGCAGATCACTTTTCATCAGTCTACTCTGACCAAGTACTTATACCACCCGAAATTAAATCTAATTATTGGATTGGTTTAAGCAATATAACCTTAGACAAAAATGAAGTCCAAAAAGAATTGAGTAACTTGAGCGAGAGAACGGCGGAGGGACCAGATGAGATATCAGCAATTTTCTTCATCAAATGTGCAGAGTTTCTCTCCGGACCTTTGACCTTTTTGTTTAACAAATCTTTGAACTCTGGTGTTTTCCCTGATAACTGGCGATCCTCCTATATACGCCCTGTACATAAATCTGGGGCAAAACGGGACATTGCGAACTATCGCCCGGTCTGCAACGTCTCGATCATACCCAAAATATTTGAAAAATTATTATGTAGCAAATTTAGTGCAGCCGTGAGTAGTGTTGTGATTGACAACCAGTATGGCTTTATGAAAAATCGGTCTACAACTAGTAACCTTACATCGTTTTATAATTTCATCGTTAAAAATACTCAAGGAAAAAGCCAAGTAGACACCGTTTACACCGATTTTTCAAAAGCGTACGACGTCGTGAAAAAATCAGTCAGGGGGGCTTCTTGCATAAAACCTCTTTACTGCTCTCGGTGAAGAGAGGTGTGCTGGAGAAAGGATTGCCTAACAAAGTCGGCAAGGAAAAAAGCTCACACTAACTTCAAGCTAAAGGTGGGGGACAGAACCCTGGATAGCCCTCAAGAGGTTGCCAATGCACAAAGTCGGCAAGGAAAAAAGCTCACACTAACTTCAAGCTAAAGGTGGGGGACAGAACCCTGGGTAGCCCTCAAGAGGTTGCCAATGCGTTTAATGGCTATTGGGTGAATATCACCGAAACAATAAGCCCTGAGACTTCCACTGGTTCATCCTCCCACCCGTCTACCTCCATCATCTCTACACTTTCACACTCTTCATCTCTCTCTTCTTCGCACTCTAGAGCACTGTTGTCTAGCCCCCAGACTCACATTCCTCCCCCTACTCTTCCCCCTCATACTCTCTCTACTCTAATGCCTCCCCCTACTCCTAATCTACAAACTATTCTCCCTACTACTACCCCTACTTCTAATCTACCCCCTACTCTTCCTCCTCCTCCCCCTCCCTCTACTCCTAATCTACAAACTACTTTCCCCCCGCACACTACCCCTACTTTTAATCTACCCCTGGGGTCGGCGTTTTTCGTCAGCCTCTCAATCAGCCCTAACTAGGGTGATCGCTTTGGGCTGACATTTGGTTTTGGCTACAAATTTTACAAGTGGTCGTCCTTCCCTCTAAACCTTTGCTATTTCTTTAGCAAGGGAAATTCAGGCTGGTACACTCCCTGTTTATAGTCCCCCAGCGAGACTAAGCTGGTCTACTCCCTGTTTAACGTCTCCCAGCCAGACTATTCGAACATAATTTATAGTTATTGGGCACAATAAATTTAATATTTTTCCATCAAGGAAGCTTTTTTTGCTTGAGGGAATATTTTGCGATAATCACTGACGATTTGTAGTGCAAATTGTCTTTGCTCTTCATTTTTAGTCAAGGAAGAGCAGTACCTATTGCTGAATCAATTTTACACCTCTTTCTGCTGTGTCATTAACTGTTTTTATTTTTTGTACTACATTCCTATTAAGTTTATAATCTTCATTGTCTTCCCAAGTTGAAGGAGGAACATTAAGGAAATCTGTTTTAAAACCAAATCTAGAGAAGAATTTCTTTGTTGTGCTACTAACAAAATGATCCAGCCCAACTTTTGAAACAATCTTAATGTCTTTCAAATTGAATTTTTTCTCGCCTTCTTCATCTCCCTGATTATCTAACGCCTTGATCATTTTGGATTTTATATCACCTTGATCATTTTGGATTTTATGTAATTCTGTATGTAATTTCCATGTAAAATAAGCAAACGTACATTTGTACAAAATAAATGCTTTATTGAATTGAATTGAATTGAATTCACAACTCACAGTATCATTAAAGAAAGCAAATCCTACGTTTTCGGGCCCTAGATACCATAAGTGGTTCTTGAATTTGCTGATAATAGTACTTGATATTTCTGTATCTATTTTCTTAAAGGCAATCATTTTTTCAACAGATTCAAGTCGCCTGCTGGAGCTTTAATACCAGAAGGAGCATTAAACCACTCAACCACGTACACAAATACAATAAAGATACATATTTCTTTCAACACAACAAGTTCATTATTTTCTAAAGCAAATTCCTCCCTCAATAACTAAATTTTTAGACTATAAAAAGCTTTTGCCATCCATCGTGCGTGGTGGACTGCTCCGGAACTTTCAGGCTGCTAGTAATATTACCGCCAAGGAAAAGTACAACCAACTCTAGAAACTCTTTGTAATCATGTCTTGGTTGTTTTTCTTTAAGTTGTTCTTCGCAAAAGCCCATGATTTCCTCACATTCCTCTAGAGATATATTTTGTTCTATTTCAAACGCCTTCACATTTTTATGATCTAAATCACTCCATGCTTTTTGGAAATTCTGAAAGAGAACTAGTTACTTTAGGTCCTGTTGAAGCAGGCATTTTTATTTCAAAAGCTGCCCGTAATACCAGCTCCAAAATGTGATGTCTACATGGAAGATATAGCAAGTCTTTATCTATCATTTGTTCTATTAGTACAGCAGCGCCTTTTAACCTACCCAAGTTACTAGATGTAGTGTCACAGCATAGAGCAACTGTTTTGTTAAGTAAATCCCGGTTCAAAGAAGTAGGTATTAGATATACTTCATAGATGCATAGATTGAATATTAATAATCCTTAAGCTACAGTACTGAATCAATAATTGTATTATCTATAAATAATTGGCACCTACATACTTACATTACTTACAGTAGGTATTAGGTACTAAGATATTTCCTAACGGAATACAATATTTACTGCACAGAATAGGTTGTAAACTTATATTGGTGTTCAATTGAATGCCCAATTAATGAGTTTAAGAGTCCCACTGGATGATTAATAGTAGTAAATATTGTTTAAAACAAGTTTTATTCTATGATAAAAAGTTCTAAACCCTTCTGTTTAGGAGTTATGGACTCAAAACTGGGTAAACGCCACATAATGCCCCTGGATTGCATAACCAAAGTGCCGGAAAACTTTAAGGCCGTTGAGCATGTCGACAGCGATGTCCGATCGAGCTGAAACTTTTTACTTTTTTAGGTAGTGTTTTCTCACTAAATGGAACTAGAAATCGAGTGATATTCAAGACTTTTTCAAGATTTTTTTCCCACCTCTATAGCTAAGGTCCAGTCTAATGAGCATAATGTGAGTTGGGTGAATGAGCAGAAAGTGAGTTGGATGAATGAGCAGAATGTGAGTTGCATGAATGAGCATAATGTGAGTTGGATGCATGAGCAGAAAGTGAGTTAGATGAATGAGCAGAATGTGAGTTGGATGAATGAGCAGAAAGTGAGTTGGATGAATGAGCAGAATGTGAGTTGGGTGAATGAGCAGAATGTGAGTTGGATAAATGAGCAGAATGTGAGTTGGAAGAATGAGCAGAATGTGAGTTGGATGAATGAGCATAATGTGAGTTGGATGAATGAGCAGAATGAATGGATTGAGCTGAAAGGGGTAGTCTTAGAACGAGAAAAAATGTTGAAAGACTGTTTATGGATGGGGGAAAAGGTTTAGACACTCCTCCAGGGTGTAGGGGACTCCAGCTACGAGTATAGGCTTAAGGGTAACATCGACGCAGGCAAAAGGTTGTAAAATTTTACACCCTCATTCAGGAATGTAGCCGTCAGTGGTTTGGAAGAAGACCTGACAATCTTGTTTTATGACGTGTATCATGGTTGTGGATATCGCTGTGTTTTGTCAAGTCCTCAGCCAGATCACGGATTGCCAGAACAGATTCCAGCACAAGTTGAGCATAGAATGTAGGGATGTTGTGGTCTTCAAAGTAGGGTCTACAGGAAGTTGAAGTAGGGTCTACAGGAAGTTGAAGTAGGGTCTACAGGAAGTTGATAATACATGTCACACAGGTACATTTCAGGAAGTTGATAATATGTCACACAGGTACATTTGATATTTATATTTACCTATCGATAAACTTTTGGCTTTTTGCTGATGACAAAAAAATGGGTCACATAGTAAAAAATAAAGAAGATGCAATTTCTCTTCAAAACTCCCTAAAGTCCTTATTCAACTGGTGTCAATCTAACAAAATCAAAATAATAACAACAACAATTACAACAAACAGAATAATTCTCCGTTGCCTAATTTTCCCTTCAGACCGGCCCCAAATTTCCAAAATCCCATCGCACTTCCAACAAAACACACTATAAATCAGCATTTGTTCTTAACTTGTTTAAATTTGTCATGCTTTCATCAGTTTGCTCTTCCACTTTGCTAAACCTTTATAAACGAGAAAATGTTGTATTAAACCGCCTTAAACGAAAAAATGAGCTGGTCCCTTGGATTCTCGTTTATCCAGGTTCGACTGTATTTTGTATATCTGTTTTTAATAATAGGTATGTTACCTATCACCTAATCAAACAATAAAAAACTCTAACTACCACAACTTAGAAACCGATCAATACGGTTACACGTATGGTTACCCTGAAGGATTTGACTACAGTGGTAATCAAACCCACGACCCTTCCGTCGAGTACCAACAATCACAAGATCTACATGAACCTATTTACACCGACGAGCCTATCCAGGATTTTCAACTGGAAGCCTCGGATACACAAGAACAAGAGCAATAGATATGTTCGCGGATTTGGCGATTATGTTCGCGGATTTCGCGATTTTGTTCGCGGATTTGCCGATTATGTTCGCGGATTTCGCGATTATGTTCGCGGAATTCGCGATTATGTTCGCGGATTT
>NW_007378172.1:126974-127867 GCF_000475195.1 Diaphorina citri
TGAGGTGATACATAATATCCAAAGTTGGTTAGGACCAGTTGTTGAAAGTTAGCCAATAATTATGTTACCTACTATGATGTATTTCACTCGGAAATGATCAGAACTTACCAAAACTTACCTAATGATGTTATTATTTAATTTTTCACTCGGAAATGATCGGAACTTACCAAAACTTACCCAATGATGTTATTATGGTATTTTTAACTCAGAAATGTTCGGAACTTACCAAAACTTACCCATTGATGTTATTACGGTATTTTCACTCGGAAATGGTCGGAACTTACTAAAACTTAGGTACCCAATGATGTTACTATGGTGGTTTTCACTCAGAAATAAGCCAAACTCACCAAACCTTACCAAATGATGTTACTATGCCTATTGTCTTTGTACTTTGTTGCGCTACGCTCATACGTCATATTATGCTAAGTTTCTGCAAAAAGTTATGAGATCCCCCCAAAAAATACCACTTCGTGGCAGAAAAAAGACCCCGCCAAGTCGTTCCTCCCAAAATAAATCAAGTGACACAAAAAATAAACAAAACTCCATCCCACCCCAAAAAAAGATTAGAAATCAATTTTGTACCCCGCCTTTTAATCACTTCATAATTTGTGTCCTCCTACTTCACGTAGTACCTACCTTTCTTTCCCCTCATTGCACTCCACTTTCCTCTAATATTACTTCTGCTTCACTGCATTGGAGGCGTGCCACCTACCTTTCTTTCCCCTCATTGCACTCCTCTCTCTCTAATATTACTTTTGCTTCACTGCATTGGAGGCGTGCCACCTACCTTTCTTTACCCTCATTGCACTCCTCTTTCCTCTAATCTCACTTCTGCTTCACTGCATTGGCGGCGTGCCACCTACCTCTCTTTCCCCTCATTGCACTCCTCTTTC
>NW_007378172.1:128005-130320 GCF_000475195.1 Diaphorina citri
AAAAAACACCAAACCAAAGAGGAGAGTTAGTAGAAATGTTCATGATAATACCCATGACTCCCCTAAACTTGTCCTTCTTCAGGATACAATCCGCCTTGAATGGGAATGGAACCCGCGGCCTAGCGCTTAAAAAGCAGACTCGTTACCAACCAAGCTAACGAGGCTGATAAAAAAAAAGAAGAAGAAGAAGTAATGAAAGAAGGAAGGAAGACAGGATAGGAGAGAGACAGCCTTGATTTCCGAGAATTTAAGTTACTGGCCAATTTATTTAAAGTTGTTTTCTTTTGATATTATGCTGAGGCGCTGAGCATGTCAGATAATTATTTTCTTCGTAGGTACTAGGTACATACAAAAGATGAGTGTTTCACAGCCGTTTTTATTTAGTGCTTTTGTACCAGTGAAACAACTGCTACAATAGTGCCGTAGCATGCCCAATTGCCTGGGTTAATAATAGAACCCTTAAATGGGATGTATTGTGTCTAGGATAGTCTAAGCTTGAAAAATAGAAGAAGAAAAAAATAGGTAGGTATATCTTTCGAATTTTTTCTTTCTATTTTTCAAGCTTAGCCTAACCTAAAGCTTAGCCCTGTGTATAACTTCTACCTTAATCTCTCACCTATTTTCTCTGGAGATTTTCTCAATTGAAATCGCCTTTGAAAGAGGAATATACTGGTTCAATTCCCAATCGAGTCAAAACTTTGATATACATTTCATGTATTAACTACCTATTAAGGAGCGCGGTAGCGCTCCGCCCCGCCAAGTCAAGAAAGTTTGACCGCTTCATGAATTATATTTATTATCAACCTATTATAGACTCTGAAATCTGAGTTGATACATATGTAGGTACCTACCTAAATACTGAATATGCTTACTTCTGAAGCAACTACGTGGGTATCTATTAAAAATTAGGTTCATTTATTTTTCTAAATGTGTATGAACTTAGATGGGTAAGTACTTACAGCAAAAAATAGTGATATCCCCCCCAAAAAACACTTCGTGTTAAAAAATTAACGTCAAGAGTTGCCCTCCACAAAAAAGTACTGATATAAAAAAAAGACGTCAATGTGGGACCTCCTTTCTACATTAGCTCTTCTAAAGAAAATAATAATTTTTCATCACTCCTACATCAATTTACCTTGCTGTTGAACCATTGATCCCGGATTACGAAACCTAGATCTTGACCGCAGTGCACTGATGAAAATTACAAAACAATTAACATTATTATCTTCATTACTGTTCTGCGGTCAAGATCTAGGTTTCGTAATCCGGGATCAATGGTTCAACAGCAAGGTAAATTGACACATTGGCATGCTACGACACAGACCACAAGCGTCCAATGTAGCAGTTGTTTCATCGCTACGAAATAAAAACGACGGTGAAACACTCATCTTTAAAAACTATGTAGGAGTGATGGAAAATTATTATTTTCTTTAGAAGAGCTAATGTAGAAGGGAGGTCCCACATTGACGTCTTTTTTTTATATCAGTACTTTTTTGTGGAGGGTAACTCTTGACGTTAATTTTTTAACACGAAGTGTTTTTTTGGGGGGATATCACTATTTTTTGCTGTAAGTACTTACCCATCTAAGTTCATAGACATTTAGAAAAATAAATGAACCTAATTTTTAAAAAGGTACCCACGTAGTTGCTTCAGAAGTAAGCATATTCAGTATTTAGGTAGGTACCTATACTTATTTTTTATAATCGATTACGATTACGATTATCAATAATAATCGATTAATCGATTATCATAATCGATTATTCCCAACACTAATTCAATCTCGAGATCCAGATTGATAAGACCAACTTCCTTTGTAAAGAAGTTGCATTTCTCGGACACCTAGTTACTCCCAGTGGCGTAAAGCCAAATCCTGATAAAATCAGAGCGATCAAAGATTACCCTATTCCGAAGAACGTAAAACAACTTAAAGGTTTCCTCGGGTTGCTGGGTTACTATCGCAAGTTCATTCCTAGATTCGCTCACCTCACAAAACCTCCAACTTCATGCCTCAAAAAAGATGCTATCATAGACACCAAAAACAAAGAATATATCGAATGTTTCGAATTGTGTAAGAACCTATTAATCAATGACCCGATTCTGCAATATCCAGACTTTGAAAAACCGTTCATATTAACAACCGATGCTAGCAATGTAGCTCTAGGCGCTGTGCTATCCCAAGGCAAAATTGGAAGCGACCTTCCTATCGCTTATGCCAGCCGAACCTTGAACGAACATGAATTACACTACTCTACTGTAGAGAAGGAACTGTTAGCTATCGTATGGTCCACACGGTATTTTAGACCATACCTGTATGG
>NW_007378172.1:131558-140828 GCF_000475195.1 Diaphorina citri
AAAAAAATAATAAAAAAAATAAATGTACATGTACGAAGAAGTAACTACTTGAATAAGTGCATGATAAAAAAATGGAATGAAAATATCTAAATTTGAAAATAGGTATAGTTACCTATGCTGATATTGAAAAATAGTGATAAGATAACAAAATGCGTAGATAGGTAGGTACCTATTCGATCTATTTGAGCCCCTAACTCTAATCCCTATGGTGATAAGCTCACAGCGCGTCGTACGATATTGGTAGATGACGTCATCACGGGACGTACATTGTTGCCGCTATGTATGATATCGGCGTGTTTGAGACTCTCATGTTCCGAGAGCTATATCTCGCGATCTAGTGAACGCATTTTCTTCGTGTTAATCTCAATATTTTTTCAATTTTTATAGTTTTTTCTGAGATAATAAAAAAAAAAAAAAAATCATGAGAATCACCAATTACACGTTAATGAAACTTCAGACAATAAAGATGAAATATCGTCAGTCCTAGCAGAACCCGATGAATCTGTGGTAAATCAAATATTTGATATTGACGAATTCATCAGTGAAATGATTCAGAAGGAGTACCAGCCTGATATATTCGACACTGGATCTCCCATAATCACGAGCAATATCCCATGTGCTACCAGCAACGTGGCGCCTAGCACCTCTAGGGACGCAAACACTGCAAATTTCAATACACCTATTTCTCGCATTGCAGATCACCTAATAACACCGGATACTGATAATGATAGTGATACCATAAACACTGTTCATACCAGTCGAGAAAATCCTATCATAGGAATACCTATTTCTGAAAGTGCTGTAAACATTGGTCAGAATCAACTGATAATAACATCCTGTTCCGGGTCAGAATATCAAAAAGACATTCAAAACAACTTACACAAAGACAAACTTTTTATTAAAATAAAAAAAAAAAAAAAAAGTGAGTGATCTCTTCAAAAATTGCGGCTTTGTTGAATGTTTTATAACTTAATGAAGTCAGCGGTTTGGTTTTCTTTCAGCCCTCTCTTTTCCATTCATGAATCTCAATTTTTTTCGAAATGTGAGGAAAAAAACACCAACAGCTATGAAAAAAAAGTTAAACTTTGTGCTTATTTGCTCTCATTTATATTTTAAGTCCGTACTCATTTTGAGCTCTCTTTTTGCTGAAAATTTCGTTTTGACACTCAAATAGAACACAGAAGGCAATCTTATGTCTGATTAAAATTTATAATTAAGAAAAACAAACTTGATATAAAAAGAAAGTCTGCAAAAAAAACCTTTTAAGTATTTCAAGATAAGTTTGTTTTTTCTCTCCTGCTTGAGGAGAAGGGGGGAAAGTACCATGTTTTATGTATTTTTTGTATGCTCTACATTTCTTAGAAATAGAATTTTCAAAATACGAGGTACCCAAAGTCAAACGCTTTCTCTGCGTTAATAAAAGGAAAATTCTAGGAATCATACTGATTTGTCAACCTAGAACCTAGTGTACCAGAATTTATAATGCAATTTCTTTGTGTTATTATGTCACAACTTTGGTGCTCACTGCAGCATTGTAGGATTTTTCCCAATAAGTATCTCAATAATCCTAACAACCAATGTTTACCTACCATGCTGGCACCGGTCGCTATGCGCATTTACATGTCATAGCTACTCATTTTCCTCACGAGGCTGAGTGGGCCCCGCAACAGCCAGTCACGGGATCAATCATTTGCATGATACAAATTTCTTGACCCCGCCGGGAATCGAACCCGGGTCTCCCGCGTGCAAGGCGAGTGCGGTGACCACTACGCCATGGGAGCTGACTTATTACCTACTATGTAAGAAATTACTGTTAATATAAGTTATAAGTTTATAACGCTCATCAAGGAAATGACTGCTGTGAAGATAGGAGGCAGGTCATCAGTGGTTTGTATGACCTACTTACAATACCATTACCTTTTAATACTCTTACTACTACCCAAGTATTATTATTACCTACTATTATTACCTTTTTGTTATTGTTACAACTATTATTATTATCATTGACTATTTTTTTACTATATTACTGTGCAATTTCCCACTCCATTGATTAGTGTTCATCGCTGAGGGAGTGAGGGGGTCTGTAAGGGAGGGCCTCAGATATATATATATATGGAAGAGGGGGCTTTAGAGACGAGAGGGGGGTTTCCGTTCTGATTGATGAAAACTTGACGTAAATACTTGTGTATAGTACGAGTCTCCAAGAACATATCGTCAACCTGAAAGCAGTTCTTGATAGACTTCGTTCATTCAATTTTGTGTTGGGAATAATCGATTATTTCACATAATCGATTATCAATAATCGATTATAAAAAATAATCGATTAATCGATCTCCTAATATTCCTGGATTACCTATATTCTTGGATTACCTACATTCTTGGATTACCTACATTACTTGGATACCACGAAAAGGATTAACATACTACAAAGGATTGCCATACTACAAAGGACTCATCAAATCAAGACTTCAAAGAGTAAAAATTGGAACAATGAAAATCAGTACAATCGCATATCTGTAAGTCATTCCAAGCTTTTATTATTTTGTTTCTGGATTATTTTATTTTATTTTGTTTTCTCTTTTAAAATTTCCTACATTTGTTATTAAATTTCTTGAAAAATTTCCCTTATAAAAATTTGAGCTGGCTTCTCGAACTTCATCAGAATCAGAAGATTCAAATTTTGGTACGGACTACCAGTGCCGAAGCCCAGATTTAGACTATTCTTTAGTTAGATTATTTTCCGACTTCAAATTAACAATGGCACCACCAGAGTTAAAATCGGAGCACCTGAAAATGGTACCCGAGTTCAATGGAGAAGTTTCCCTTCTCCCAGATTTCATTGCCATTGCAGACAAATTAGTAGCATATTTCAATGATGCAGAAAATCCCAATAGTTTTCAAAATTTCTTTCTCCTCAACTCCCTTAAGTCGAAAGTGACAGGGGAGGCAAAGCTGAACATCAGCTCTTTTGCCATCAATAATTGGGCCGAATTAAAGGCAGCACTTCTCAATTCATATAGCGACAAGAGAGATGCGTACACCTTAACAATAGAACTTTGCAATCTAAAACAAAATTTCAATGAGACCCCTTTTGAATTTCATCAAAAGGTCACTAAACACATCAACCTACACAGCAGTTATCTTTCAACACACAACGAGGTAGAAGGCACGAATTATATAAACACGTATATACATATACACAAACTTGGTCTAAGGACGTTCCTCAAAGGTTTGAAAGAGCCCCTGGGTTCGTTAATGAGAACAAGGGACGTAAAGGACATGAGTGAGGCCCTTAACCTCCTCACCAATGAGTACCAGATTGGCGCAACCAAAAAAGCAACACAGAATTCACAATCACAAAATTATAAACACAACAACAACAACAACAAATCATACAATCAAAATAACAACAACAAGTCATACAATCAAAATAACAACAACAATTACAACAAACAGAATAATTCTCCGCTACCTAACTTTCCCTTCAGACCGGCCCCAAATTTCCAAAAACCATCGCACTTTCAACAAAACACACAATTCACCCCTTTCCAAAATCGCTTCAATAATACACCACAAAACACCACCCAAAACAACCAACACTCGAAACCACCTCTTCCTAAACCGACACCTATGAGTGGTGTACAAACAATAAAAAACTCTAACTACCACAACTTAGAAACCGATCAATACGGTTACACGTATGGTTACCCTGAAGGATTTGACTACAGTGGGAATCAAACCCACGACCCTTCCGTCGAGTACCAACAATCACAAGATCCACATGAACCTACTTACACCGACGAGCCTATCCAGGATTTTCAACTGGAAGCCTCGGACACACAAGAACAGGAGCAATAGAGCTCATGAATTTGACAGACGATAGTAACAAACTACCTTACATCATAATTCATCCTCAAAAGTTACTATGTCTTGTCGATACAGGCAGTACACGGTCATTCATTAGACCGGACATTGCGAAAAAATATTTCCCTAAACAAATCATACCAGATAATTTTACTATTAAGACTCCGCACGGTGTGACTCATGAAATGTACAGTGTCTCCACTCCTGTACCCAAAGAATTCAAATGTAAAGATAACACCTACATGAAGTATCACATATTCCACTTCCATTCGTACTTCCAGTGTCTAATTGGAATGGACGTTCTAGAGAAACTAGGCTTTTCCATCGATTTAAACAGAAAAGTCCTAAGAAACAATCAAGTAGAAATTCCTTTACGGTATCGGGATTCGAACCCGGAGTTCAATCTCATTACCATACCACCTCACACAGAGAAAATTCTTCAGATTCCAATTGAAACTCATCTCACAGGTGATATCGTTATCCCACGCACACAGCTAGGAGATAAACAACTCTTTATTCCAGAAGGAGTCACATCCGTCACACAAGATAAGAAAATTATTTGCTCACTAGGAAACTCTTCTGACACGGAATACAAAGTTAGACTTATGAGACCTCTTCGCATTAACACATCCCACTTTGAAGAGGTTAAACCCTGTGAATTAAATCTGACTACCACAGAGGAAAATAAAATAGATACTTCAAAATTCAACCTCAAACACTTGAATGCGGAAGAGTTGTACGAAATAAAGAAAATAATAAATCAATACTCTGATGTATTCCATACTGAAGGTCAACCTTTAACATTTGCCAATGAGGTTAAACATGTAATCAACACCACTGACGAGGTCCCTATTCACGCTAAATCCTATAGGTACCCTGAAATCCACAAAGCTGAAGTTCAGAGGCAAAGCCAAAAAATGTTAGACGACAACATCATCAGACCAAGTCACAGTCCATGGTGTTCGCCCATTTGGGTAGTTCCCAAAAAGCTTGACAATACACAACACCGAACCTCAAATTTTAGATTTCATTAAAACACATATTGCACCAAAGGTCAAATACCACTTGTATTTCGAAGTAGATTTTTACACAGAGTTCACTAAAGTTTTACAGACACATTTCACAGATTCTCGTATTAACTTTATAAAATGTACTAAATTCCTCAAAGACATCTATGATGAAGAACAGAAAGACCGAATCATCAAAGCTATTCATGAAGGTCGAACGAACCATAGAGGTATAGAGGAAGTCACCAAGGAAATCAAAGAGATGTACTATTGGCCAAACATCCAAAAGTATGTTCAGGATTTCACGAACAGTTGTGAGATCTGCCTCACTACAAAGTACGATAATCTGGGTTCTACCAGATTGAGGTGGACCCCGGAAGTATTCAAATGACAGCCTTTAACGCATTGGTACATTGGGAATACCTCCGTTTACCAATGGGCCTTTCTAATTCCCCAAGTACATTCCAACGTACGATGGACAATGTCCTACGAGGGTTAATAGGAAACAAGTGTGTAGTCTATACATGATAACTGAACTAAGAGCTAACTAATAGCTCATCTATTGGGGGTGTCACAAATGTCATGAGAGTGCTGACTGGCGGGTTGTATTCCCTAAATTCTTAACAATCGTAGATCCTTTTTCCAAATTTGCACAAGCATACCCCCTCAAATCATGTCAAGCTGTAGAAATAGCAGATAAACTTCTGGATTCGTTTACACACCACGGTTTACCTAGAAAAGTAATATCTGACAACGGTTGCGAATTCAAGAATGCAGTTGTCAAAGAGTTGTTGGCCTTACACAAGATCGATATACACTTTGTCTCCAGCTAACACCCAGAATCAAATGGTGCTGTTTTTAATTCAATTTCAATTTCAACTGTTGAACGCTTTCATTCTACCTTAATAGAACACATTAGACTTATGAAAAATCGGTCAGAATTCAAGAGAGATTCCATTTCTACTATGGTCAAATATGCTGTCATTGCATACAATTATTCTATCCACACAGCTACAAATTTGAAACCAATAGAAATCGTAACGGGTCGCATGGAACCCAATGAAATTTTCGACATAGAGGACGAAATTCAAATAACTAGGGATTACACAAACTCTCATAAGGAAAAAACTCGATGTTTATATGAGATGATTCACAAGAAAAGTTCAGAAGGCAAAGATGCCAAAGCTGCAAAAATCAATAAAGACAGGGAACCTCTTCCTGAGATACCTAGTGACATTTTTGTGAGGAATAGACAAAAACAAAACAAGACAGGAAACAAGTACAAAAAGGAAACAGTTAACACGATTAACACAGAGCGGAAAACAGCTGAAATTAATAAACAACATGCTAACACAAGTGAAGGGATACATCTCTCCAACATTAAAAGACCTAAAGGTAGGTTTAGACGAAGCGAGTCTACTCGCGCACCAAAACTCGTTTCCTCCTCGCACATCAAAACTCATCCTCGCGCCACTGTTTACACGAAACGCGTTTCCTCGCTTGGAAGAGTGAGCCAGGTAGTTCGTGCGAGTCCAGAGGTAGGGATAGGCAAGGGAACTCGCCCGGCAATATATGACACGGTCACACGAAGCGAGGAATTACTGCGAGTTTCCTTTGATGCGTGATTAAAAACCGACTGGCGATGGCTCGCTGCGAGTGCTGCTCGGGGTGAGGAAACTCGGGGGATTTTACCCATCTACACGACGCGAGGGAGCGGAAGCGAGGTAAATGCGCGAGTAGACTCGCTTCGTCTAAACCTACCTTAACGTCCATTAATCATTATACGAGTAGGAACGCCTGGATATTGAAATCACTTAGAAAACACTCCACGAAGAAGGGTTAAAAAAATCGGTTCCAATTTTGTAGAGAAAATAAAGCCATAGTGACCACTTGGCCATACCTTAAGACATTCTCTGCGTCGTCCAAGATATGACTGCAATGTTCGCCGTATGATTTATTACAAATCATACTCCACTTTGACACATCGTTGTAAACAATCAATATCATATTCCAAGTACCAATAATGGACCAGCTTATCATTTTATCGACTGGTCTCGATTGTTTCTAAATCGATAATAATGATCGTATAGTGTGTGGTCTAAGAAAGTATCGGGTTTCTATAGCTTTTGTATTTTTTTTTTTTTTTCACTTAGCGCTTAGATCTTTTTACCCCTCGAAAAAGTGTATTTTACCCCTCGGGGGGTAAATACCCCCACAGGTTGGGAACCACTGGGTTA
Source organism: Diaphorina citri (assembly GCF_000475195.1). Lineage (NCBI taxonomy): Eukaryota > Metazoa > Arthropoda > Insecta > Hemiptera > Psyllidae > Diaphorina > Diaphorina citri. Next base: position 138,667 of record NW_007378172.1, read on the forward strand.
GAATAAATGGTGAGTACAGTTTGTTCAATATGCAACAACTTGCATGTGACTCCATGACTAGTGAAGATAAAGCTCTGGTTAGAATAGATGGTGAGTACAGTTTGTTCAATATGCAACAGCTTGAATGTGACTCCATGGCTAGTGAACATAAGGCTCTGGTTAGAATAGATGGTGAGTACAGTTTGTTCAATATGCAACAGCTTGAATGTGACTCCATGGCTAGTGAACATAAGGCTCATAAACCTTGGAGAAGCTAAACTCCAAAGAAGCAGCTACACCATTCTTCACTATTACCCATTAAACCCACTCATTGAAGAATTACACGATCTCCAAAAGCAGTACACCACCTTACAATCAAACATAAAGGTAAACACCGTCTTCGTCACGAACTTGGTAATCAAAACAAAATCATCTTGCACTTACAGTCACTTATCTCATATAAACTAGATTATATAAAGCACAATTCCTCAGGCACTCGTATTAAGAGGGCACTTTACGACAACATAGGTTCAATGATCAAGTTAACTACAGGAAATTTAGACTCCTCAGATGGAGATCGCTACGACAAAATTCTAGAAGATTTGGACAATAAAAAGTTTACCATAGTCACAGACCATAAGCTGATAAGCCCCTCCAATGGCTGTTCTCTCTGAAAGAGCCCAGCTCCAAACTTGTCCGCTGGCGCTTAAAACTAGAGGAATATGATTATGACATCATCTATAAGAAAGGCGTATCTAACACCAACGCTGACGCGCTATCCAGAATAGAATTGGTGATTCTCATGAAAAATATAACTGTCCAAATGTATTTTTTTCGTAAAGATCGTCAAAAATAATAAATAATCAGAAAAGAGACAATAAAGATAAAATGTTACAAAAACAAGAAGCTATCAAACGTTTCGACAACACTATCAAAAATATTGAACACAATGAAGCCACTCTCGAATTCAGAATTCAGCAGCTTTTTAACATCAGTAATGATGCTATCACCATAAAAGACATTTATGCCGCAAGAGATGTTTACTCTCAATTAATATTTTTGTACAGTTCTATTTTAAGTATACTTTAAGATTTGGAAAATGCTTTAACCTTTTGTAAATTAAGAACCTATCACCCTAGTATTTTAAAGTTAGAAGATTTAATCACCCAAGTTGAAAAAATTAAACAAATGCGAAACCTTAATATTGCCCCTGATGACCTAAACATATCTGAGTTACAGAAATCAATCGAAGTAGATTGTAAAATAGAAGGGAATCGCATTTCCTTCTTCCTATCATTCCCTATTAATTATGAAATTGTATTTGAATTGTTTTACCTTTTGCCTGTCCCAACTTATAATGATCACGAATATCGTACCATAATACCCACTTGTAAATATTACCTAAAATCCAGAAACCTAATAAAAGCTTTGAATGGACCGTGTATCTTAGGGAAACCGCATCAGTGCTTTCAAGAGAATATTGACATCAACGAAGATACCTGTGAACGTGAAATCATGCTAAATGAGAGCACCAGGTCATGCGAATACGTTAGGTTAGACTTTAGGAATAATCATTTCGAGTTCATCCCCGAAATAAACCAATATTTGGCAGTTTTTCCAAACAAAGAAGTTTTGAGAATAGAATCTGTTGAAAATAACGAAATCAAAGAACTACAAGGTATATTTTTAATCGAACCTAGCAAAGGCAAATTGTTCTTCAGAGATAAGATTGTGTACTTTCAGCAGAAATCAATTGGAAAACCTACTCTACTGCACTCTGCAGATTTATCCTTCGATTCTACTAAAGCTTCAGGCATCAAGCTTAAGCTTCAAAATCTTAAGCTCGGAGGCGTTAATCCGAATCAAGTAGTAGCTCTTGAACCTAGTGTTGCAAATGATAACACATATTGGAATATTGTAAATATTATTACTTTTATTTTGGTTTTCATAATTTTAATTTTTAAGGGTTTTAAAAAGATTCCAACTAGACTCAAACCAGTCAGTTCCGTAAATATTAGCAATTCAGAGGTTTGTGGTTCAACTCCCGGACCTTCTTCTCCAAATACAAACAAATTGTATCCTGACATTCCTCTTTCAGGGAGTGCCAAATTTTAGCGGTGGAGGAGTTATGTCCCCAAATTGGCTGACATTTTAATAATAAAAATGCTGACTCTTTACTTTAT
>NW_007378172.1:141842-171525 GCF_000475195.1 Diaphorina citri
GATTATACCGCTGTTATCTATGTACCCTATACTACCCTATACTCTGTAACTCTCAATTCTGGGAACCACGCCGAGCTCTATCTCAGTACAGTGGTTTAGTCCACCCTGGGCCGGAGAAAGGTACTCTATCTACATAGGCATCTGGTCACATAAACATGGAAGTTGGAACCGCCTTTTCCTAACTAGACTCAAGTTTCACCGATTGCTAATAGTCTGTTTGAATTTCCTACCAGGTTGCGCTACCAGTATCATTTTTGATTTTACTTCTCGAGGCTTCACGCTATAGTTCTTACATTATACATACATAGCTATATACTCTCTAGACGCGTTCTGTAACATTATCCCCTCCTAAGAAAATTGTTCGTCCTCGAACAAGAACATTACAAATGAACAATGAACAAACAAATGAACAATTAAGCAATAAACAAAAGTACAAAAATAAGTAACAAACAAAAGTAAATAAACAATGTCACCTTAGAATAAATTGGGTTCTAAATAAGGAGCTAACCTATCAAGATGTACAACCTTAAACTTGCCTTTAGATCCTTTCCGAATTCTGTAAACTACATCATTAATTCTAGTTATTACATTATAAGGACCTTCCCAATTTAACGAAATTGCCGAATTAGATCCAACAATAGACCCATTTTTTGACTCATTTTCAATATTTAAAGATAAGCTTCTAACTCTCAAATTACAATAGGTACCTACCTAAGCATTCACTCTTCACTGTATGTAATATTAAGTAAGGTATCAATCTCAATGTTATCTATGTAGTTAAAACATTTATTTTTACTTATCTAATTATTGTATTTTATCTATCCTATTATATCATACTACCAATAAAGCAATAAAATGGGGTTATCCCGTAAATTTCTAAAAAAAAAAAAAAAAAAAAAAAAAAAAAAAAAAAAAAAAAAACTCTAAAAAGGGGAAAAAATTAAAAAAAAAAAACACCTCAACACAAAAAATCAGTTAGTTAAATGTTCGCGAAACCGCAAATCGCAAAAAAATTAATGAATAGTCGATTGTACATGAAATTTTAGGTAGAATAATAATATGCAATAAATAGAAAGTAAAAAATTGGGGTTCTCATTTGAAATTCCAAAGATTGTACCAAGTTCGCGTTTTTCGCGAATTTCAATATTGCCAAAAAATTCTTTGCACAAAGAGATTACTTAGGTATGATTTAAACCAATCTAGAACCTTTCCTCTTAAACCAAGCTCGTATAATGGAAGAAAAAATAAAATGAAGTAAGCGATGTGCAGTCTGTCAATCGCAGTTTTTAAAATAATTATTTAATAATTTAAGGTAAAAATAAATATACTAGTTAAATGTAGGTAGTTAAATGGAAAAATTTACTTGATTTAATTGAAACAACATCAGAAAAATATCAGAAAAAAAAGATTCACAAAAAAATACAAGATTGACTTTCCATCATAAGTCAAAACACAACTCAATACCTATAAACGTCTTTCTGTTATGCGCAATAACGTGAGACAAGGTCTGAATTGTCTTAAAACTAACAAAGTTGTGCTTATCTGCCAAACGCTTCGGAATCAAGGGTATTTTTTTATTTTATTATTTTTTTTCAATACTAAGTCCAAGTCCACTACACTATCGGCTTTCGGGGTGGCCACGTATTACACCCTGTATACTGTATAGCAATCAAGAACATAAAGTGGTTTTCTTTCAAGAGCTGTCTCGGCTTGTACTTTCTGTTTCTGTGCTCTCTGAATCTCGACCATCTGAAATCAGAATCGAAATAACCAATACAGTTAAACCTCGATAGTAAGTACTACAAGGGAAATGACGAAAAGTACATACTTGTTATAGAGGTTTACTCAGTAAATATTTTACTTATTAACGAGGATCCTTTATTAAAATGACTCCATATCGATGTTCTGAATTAGAAAGTTGAGGAAGATATGTGTCAAGTTGATTAATAAATTGATTGACATCTCCTTGAGGAGATCTCTCAGAATAAGAATAACATAGAAGGAAGGTTTGGGTCTTTTTACATATCAAGGTCGAAGGACAGTTCACGAACAGCTGACTAACCAAATTTGTTTAGTCAGCTGACAAAACTCTTCTCTCATTGGTGGAAATTTTCTGAAAATTATTGAAATCTTTGTTTAATCTTTGTTTACATTTTGCAGTCCCGGTCTGTATTTTCAATTTCCCCCGATTTCTGAATGGTTTTATGAATTTTTAAAGTCAATAATGGAAAAATAAGATAAGATACCCATCGAATTTACTTAGAAGTTGTTAAAAGTAAATGTTTCGTAAAAAAGCAGAAATAATGTTTCAAAATTTCTGTAAAAATCATCCTACCCAGGAAATTATTCATGGTCCGGCACTGGTACCAAATCAGCTGATATATAACACCTTCGGAAATAGGTATAAAAAATGTTTTTTTTTTTTAGCCCCCCCCCCCTCAAAAAAATTGTCCCGGGTAAAAATCGGGAATCCCGTTTTTTTAAGCCATTTTTCCGATTTGTCCCGTAAAGGCGGAAAACAAGTTGGCAACCCTAAGTAGATGAGTACCAAGTTTCTGTGAGAACAATAACATCAATATTAGTTAGATGATCATTTAGGAAAAGTATTAATTCATCAAAATTTTTCTTAATACTTCGCATGTTCATGCAGAAAATTTTGAAACTTTTATCTATACAAATAAAATTGTAGAATTGTCTGTACAGTGTACATTGCTTAGGATCGTGAAATTTTTAGTTATTTTTACCCCTTATCCTTATGCATTCCCGATTCCAAAAATCACATTAGAAAAATTTCTGTCTGTCTGTTACGCTAAATAGACCTTTGATTGTCCTCTTTTCACGCAAAAACGGCTCGACCGATTTTGAATATTGTCACATTCCATCCTGATTCAAAATGGCGGCGGTTCAAAGTTATGCCTATTATGCTGCACTGTGGGACATGTCAGGGAGCGCGTAGCGCGACCGTGCGTGTGTGTGTGGTGTGATGGATGTGTGTGGTGTGATGTGTGTGTGATGGATGTGTGGTGTGATTGGTGTGTGTGTGTGATGGATGTGTCGTGTTTGTATGTGTGTGGTGTGTGTGTGTGTGTGTGCGTTTGTACCAGGATATTTGTTGGGACCAAACACAAGTTACTTACCTGGGCTCTTAGGAGAAGCGAATACAATAGTCCGTCCCTTATACCTTTTTTTATTACTATTGTAATAATAAAGGAAGGACGGACTAAAAAGAAAAATAAGGGGAAAAGGGGAGGGGGAAGTTTGAGTTTCTTGACTTAGAGCTTCTTAGGAGAATGTTTCGCCGCTTCCATATCCATGCGACGCCGACGCTGACGACAGTTGATTCTGCGAACAAAACTCTTCAAAGTCATCTTCATTGGTGAATCTGAATTTCTTGTTCTTGAACATAACATAGATGACTCCTCTTGCAGTCCAGACTGATTTGTAAATGATTTTCTCAGTAGGTAATTTTCTTATCCCCCACAAAAACATAAATGTGAAAAAAAGGCCAAGTTCCTATCCAAAAATCTGGTGTGAACATCACTCGACTTTCCTTATCCTATTGAATGGTGCTTATTTGGGTGTTCTGTTGTAACATTTACAATATCTCGTACCTACCTACCTAATTTGTTTAATACTCAGTTTATTATTATTCTTGATTTGAATTTCATTGGCCTTGCTCGGCGTAGCTTAACATAGATGACGCTAAAACCAATCTCAAATTAACGACTGAAGTGTTATCTAAAACTTTCTCGCTTTGAGTTCATAGGTCGTCGCGACAAATTTCGAGATCAGAGCTCATTTGTGTGAGAAAATGTGAAAAAAATCCCTCAAAAACCAGTTTTTTTGTTTTGTTTTTTGGCTTTATGGTTCTCTGGTAAAAAGACCTTTAATTTGATATATAGGTCGACCAGGTTTGGATAAGTCCTTCTATGGGGTCAGACAGACAGACAGACCGACCGGCAGACGACACCGAAGCGAATACAATAGCCCGTCCCTTATACCTTTTTATTACTATCGTAATAATAAAGGAAGGACGGGCTAATGAATAAAAAATAAAATAAAGTCTTTAAATATAGGTACACCAGCTAATCGCAAAATCTGCAGCTTAAATAATCAAATTCAACATCAAATTCATATCCCGAAACTGACACCTTTCACCTAGAATCGCATGCCAATGAGTTTTGCATTCTGGTAGGTTTTTAGCATAATAAAATTATCTGTGTACTCCGCCATACTTGGGTGGGTACACTTTACTTTTATTTTCGGTAACTAATTAATCTAATTATTTATTCACGTTAACTTTCGATAGGGGAAAGTTGACCAAAGTGGGACCCCGAGGCCGGAAACTGTCCATTTGGACCTGCAGGTGAAAACTAGTGGTTCAGCAAACTGTACAGTTCACTCAGGAAAATGGGTACTTACAGATTCCCCAAAGTTTCTTACGTTTCTTAATGGGTACTTACGGATCTCCCAAACTTTCGATGGGCACCAAAAATTTATTGAAATACCTAATGGGCTTCAATCTTCAATCCATAGGTATAATGAGAAAATGGCTTTTATATGGGTTGAATGGTTCTGCCAAGTTTCATCAAAATTGGAAAAGAAAACAAACAAAAAAAAAAAAAAAAACTTTTGAGGGTTGTGACGAAACAAATATGAAGAAATTGAAGGAAATTCGTCCAGTCAAAAGGTCAAGTTTTGGCCTGATCTCAAACATTCAAAAAGTTGTAGGTGGATTTCACCAATTTTTGATCTAAGGATTTCTAGGAAAAGGCTTTTTGCGTAGTGTACCAACCTCGGTGGTTTACTACGTGGGACTTCGAATCTGAAGGTTGGTGGTTCGAGTCCAAGACTTTTCGTATTGTACGCAGAATACAGACAATTCTCTCGCATTTTCCGGGTCCCCATTTTACCTCGGGGATCCATACTACGCATCTTTCCTCTAACTAACTTATTTACGTAATTTATCATTATCAGGTACGACAATTAATTATATTAAGGATTTGCTATTTAAAACCCTACAATATTCGTAAAGTGAATGTTTATAGGTTTGGGTCTTTGAGTTTAAGATAGGTAAAGGTAAGTTTCACATTCAAGTTAGCCAGCGGCAATAACAGGTTGAATTCACCAGGTCCAGACAGTCCACTGAGGTGAAGCAACGTTGCGCTTGCTTAGTATCCATACGGTGACCATTTGGGCAATAGATCAGTTGCGCTTACTTGGGTGATGTTTCAAAGTCATAGAACAGGAAAAATAAGGAAGGACGGAATTTTTCTTTTTCTTCTACGACTTCTAGATCCCGAGATAAATCGATTTAAAAAATACCGGTAAATCGTGAACTTTGACGTCATTTAGCGAGGGAAATAAAATTTCAGGCTGGTAGCAGAATGATGAACTTTGTTCTCAGAACGGCTGGCTTTCTCCTATCTCGTTGTCTTCCTTCTCTCTTCGCTTTCGGGTCTTCGCTAAGATAGGACCTTGGCAGTTACAGTTCCCTCGTTTGGATTGGTCTCGCTGGAGGACGTAAAACTGAGACAAAACCAGCCCTGTCAAGCCACAGACAATAACACTGGCTCTTTTGAGGGTACCTGCTCGCAGGCAACGCATTGATATGCTTGTGCGCATACGTTTCTGCGCAGTTCTTTCTGCTCTTCCGCTAGCGCGCTTGCATAGTGGCGCTACCTAACGGACGAAAAAAACAACTGCGTAAAGTCTGACGTCACACATATTTGAACTTTTTCATTAGAAGAGAAAATAAAAATTGAACTTTCGACCTTTTACAGTTATTTTCTCGGAGTTTTGACCTCAGGTTTGGATTTTTCCCAACTTTTTTCATAAGAATCGACCATTTATTTATAATTTTTACCCATTTGCAACTACTCCATTGTGTGCTGTGTTTCGGGTGGATGGTTGCGCGGTGGGTATGGGCTTAACCCATCCTTTAGGGCTGTTTGCCCCTAAACCTTACACTCAAAGTGGGACGATAAGACCTTAGAAGTTACTGTTCCTTTTATCAAACCTCTTCAAGGGGAAAAATCGCCCTAAATATTTTTTTTTCTTAATTAAGCAAGGTCCTAAAATATGGTTATATATGTACCATGTTATTAAACCCATAAAATAAACGAGACCTTGTTTAGACTGCTGCTGGGGTAAAGGGACTTTTCAGTCTCATTCGAGCAGGATAAAGAAGATATATTCATATTCTAAATAAGTTTCCTATATTTTAAGTAAACATCTGCTTCCACCCTGTAAGTTCACGTAATTCCAACATTCTCGGTAACTTACATATAGCCCATACCGCACACATACAGAAGAGGTCTCACACACATTTCCGTCGACAGGTTTAGTCCGCGACCTACCGAACCTTTCGTGACCTTCGGCCTGACATGATGACCTGTTGAGGTCTTCTTCTCTTGACCTTTTGAGGTCTTCTTCAAATACGGAACCATCACGCTATCTGGCCATTGGTACTATGGGTTTCGTACAATACCTGTCAGGTGAATTGAAAAAAAGTTGGATAATTTACTGAACGAACGAAATCAGTTAGAAGTTTTTTAAGAGGTTTGACAGAGGGAACTGTAACTGCTATGGTCTTATCGTCCCGAAATCGAAGAGAGAAGGAAGACAGGATAGGAAACCACGCCAAAGTTGGCTTTCTTGCCTCAAGAGTAGACCCAACTCTTTCTTCTCCTTCTTCTTGTGGCGGCTTTAACTGTAGCCGAACGGTGTTGGCAGAATAAAGCAAGGATGCCAGCCTAGTTAGCTTAGTTGGTAGTGCGTCTGCCTTGTAAGCGCTAAGCCGCGGGTTCGATTCCCGCCCGGGGCGGATTTTATCTTTTTCCTTAAGTTTTTCTGATGGAAGTGTTTGTTTCATTATGGGGCCCGCCTCACATTCGAAGCGTACCTAAGTGTACCCGGCTACCCGAACCCGAGCGACTTTAAGTAGCACGAATAGGCGCCCACAAAACCAAACCTATTTGGTTGCCAGCCTAGTTAGCTTAGTTGGTAGTGCGTCTGCCTTGTAAGCGCTCGGCCGCGGGTTCGATTCCCGCCCGGGGTGGATTTTATCCTGATGGGATAATGTTCGTTCTCGGAACGCCTGTCTTTCTCCTTATCTTATCCTATCTCCCTCTCCTTTTCATCTCGCTTACCTAAAGTCCTTTATCTCATTTCTCTCATATTATTGTAGCTAATTTCTCATTATAACTTTCTATTCCTCCTTATAAAACGGACTTAAGACCTGAGGCTATGCAATTTACTCTCCTAATTAAAAGCTAAATGAAAGACACTGAGATTTTAATTTCTCAAATTTTTTAATTACTTTTATTTGTTTCTTACTTTGTTTGTTTATTCAGAAAAAAAAAACTCAGTTCCTACTGTTAGAGGGCAAAGTTTAATTCTTTAAAAGTATCTTTTTGCTATGCTATAGCTAGGTAAATAGGTAGCTGTGTATATAAGTTAGCAGACTATTCCTTTGACCTGCCTTGGTACTTGGTAGTGTGGAGGTAAAAGCGTATACGGGATATCTAATAGAATAGAATAGAATAGAATAGATAAAATAAAAATAGAAAAAAGTCCATTGAATGTAAATAAAATCAAATAAAAATTGAAAAAAAAAAATCTAATAAAATTTAACAAGAGCCAGATCTAGACCTATTCATTCTCACCCTTTGGGAAAGGAGCCACTATCTAAATCCCAAAAACGGTTGCCAAACTGCCACATGTTAGCTCTCTCTCTCTCTCTTTCTCTCTCTTTAAAATAGAAAAAAAAAAAATGAGGGAAGGGTGTTTTTCTTACCATTCTAAAAATCCTGATGTTATTTCGGGAAGCTGAAAAACAATTAAAAACCTTCTCCTCCTCTCCCTTTTTCTCCCTCCTCCTTTCTCCTTATATTTCTCCTCCTTATATTCCTCCTTCTTCTTCTTCTCTTCCTCCTTCTTCTCCTCTTCCTCCTCCTAACCCTTTCCTTCCCTCTGTCCCCCCCCCACTGCACATAAAAAGTAAATGAATGAGGTTTTTTTACCTCTAACTTTTTTTTTTAAATTGTTTTATGGTTGTAATTTTTGTAATTTCTTTTAACCCTTTCAAACACTAGCCTGGACAATACTTCCTTACGAAACGTTTGACCACTAGGTCGCGCTGTGCAGTGACCAAAAAGTTTGTGCAGTGACCAGGTTCTAAAAAAAAGAAAAAAAAATATAAAAGAAAAAAAAATATAAAAAACAAGAAGTTCTACTTCAAAAGTTCACATGTCGGTATAGACAAAGGACGAAAGGGATTAATTAAAAGGTAAAAAAAGAACCTTAGAAAGAAAGGGGTCAAAGGAAGATGAGTGTAAAGGGAGAGAGAAGGAAACAATGTGTAAAAAAAACATGAAAAAAAAAAAAAAAAAAAAAAAAAAAAAAAAAAAAAAAAAAAAAAAATAATATGGAACGAACTTTATCCTATCAGGATAAAATCCGCCCCGGGCGGTTGTTGTTTGTTGTTGTTGTTGTTGTTGTTGTTGTTGTTGTAGCGGCTTTAGCTTTCGCCGAATGGTGATGGCAGGGTAAAGAAAAGATATTTTTGTATCTGCCATACACCGAGGTAATGATCTCTAGCCATGTTTAATTGGCTCGTCCTGAACCGCAGTCAACCGTTGTGAGGACTTGTACTTGGTCTTTAAAAGCAGAAAGAACCCTTTGAAACTGCCAGCTAGCTAGGCTGGTTAGGGTTAGCTGTTCTCCTTCCTGTTTATAGTCCCACAGCCAGACGCTAGTCTACTCTCTGTTTAACGTCCCCTAGCCAGCACCTGAGTATATATCTCAGCGGTCGAAATCTTAACGAAAATTGGCAAGGTGGTGAGAAGTGGGGCCGAAAAAGTGGGGTTCAATTTTTTAACCCTACCACCACGGATTGAACCCGGTACCTTCTGGGTGATATGCCAGTGTAATACTGACACTGGAGAAAGTATGACAAGAATACATAGCTCTATACTATACATATTGTTTATACTTATGTGTGGTGAGTTGTTTTGTTATTTAGGTACCTATACCAACTTGTTTTATAATATGTTTAAGGAAGGTTATTTATGTTTCATGTGTGTGTTTTTATGACAATGTTTTAGTGTTCCTAATACATAGTAGGCTAAAGCGGGGTATCTTGACCAGAGCCAAATTCTAAAAGAAAGTCACTTAACATGAAAATTTAGGCGCTAGGTTACAAATTTTCATCTGTAGGTAAATGGTTTCTTCAAAATTGATCCCAAGGGCAGGGTAAACCCACACCTTTGACAAATGGAGATTGGAGTGTGCCTGGAAGGCATGAGATGCTTGCCGGGTTCGATTCCCGCCCGAGGAGGATTTTCGGCTGAACAGATAGGGCTCGTTTTCGGAACGGCTGGCTTTCTCCCGTCCTTCTCTCTTTGATTGCGGGTTGATTTCGGGACAGTAAAATCATTTCGCAAAACATTTGTGACACACCCAAACGTCAACCTCAATAAGAACAATTTGGTTCGGACCAAACGGGAATGACGACAAACACCGACCCCTTTTTACAGGAAAAGGCCAAAGAGATTTTTTTTTTTTTTTTTTTTCGGATAAAGAATGCCCTCAGCCTCCCTAAATACGCCCCTGGTTCTAACAGTTCTAATACAACATCTGGCCATCCTAAACAGAAAATATTACAACATCCTAGTCAGTCGTTTAGCAAAAATAATCGTCCTGATAATACCCTCTAAGTCTTAGGTGCTTGTCATAATACCAGCGTACGGTACATAGGTAATTGTTCTTCAGATATTAAACATGGGTATTATAAAATGGGTTTTTACTTTCTGTTACACAGTGCAAAGGAGTCTGACTGGGGGACGTTAAACAGGGAGTAGACTAGTTCAAATCTCCTTATGCTATGTCAATAGCGACGGTTGAGTGCGAAGGGCATCTGCTCGTACAATTCGTAGCCAAAACCAAATGTCAGCCCAAAGCAATCACCCTAAGTTAGGGCTGATTGGAGAGGCTGACGAAAAACGCCGACCCCGTCTGTACACGGGAAAAAGGAGGAGAAGAAGAAGGAGGAGGAGAAGAAGGAGGAGGAGGAGAAGAAGAAGAAGAAGAAGAAGAAGAAGAAGAAGAAGAAGAAGAAGAAGAAGAAGAAGAAGAAGAAGAAATATGAAAATGATAAAGAGTCTCTACAATTTTCATAGGTTTGTTAATTTTCAAACACAAAAAGCCCACTCTAAGGCTTAGGTGTAGGGCAGTGATTCTCAAACAGGGGTCCGCGGCCCCCCAACGGGGCCGTGAAGGACTTCGCGACCCCCGGGAAGATCACATGAAATATACTAAAAAAAAATCTATGGTTCCCATAATGGGCATATAGGCACCATGGATTAAACGACCCAGTGAGTATATTTGGGTTAAAAATGTTAAAATCCTTATAAAATTCATAGATACCTACCTAATTTTTTGAATCCTTAATTGCCTACAAATAAAAACACATTCTCTAATACATAAAATCAAAACATACTACCTATAATTGAGGAGCTGGGTGCAAAAAGGGAAATATGGATTTTTTGCCCTTTTTGCGTAAAACGGTTTTTTCAATAGAACGTGGTGCGCTCTATCTTCCGCTTGAAGACACACGTGAAAAAGTTTTTTCTCCAATTCCTCTTTCCGTAATAGAAAGTCGTGTGATGTTCACACCATTTAAATTTTAAATAAGGTATAAAGAAAGATCTTTTTTAATCACTTATTACTATCTTATGCATTTACTGAAGAAGACCATGTAAGAGCTATGGCTTATGTGGTAATAATGAACAAATCACAAATCTAAATGCAACCATACAGGGTGTAAAAGTAAAGAATAAAATGAGACTGTATTATCAAATAAAATTAATTCAAATCATGAATTCTTCTTCCTCTTCTTCTTCTCCTTCTTTTTCTTCTTCTCCTCCTCCTTCTTCTTCTTCTCCTTCTTCTTCTTCTTCGCCTTTTCCCGTGTACAGACAGGGTCGGCGTTTTTCGTCAGCCTCTCAATCAGACCTCTATCTAGGGTCATTACTTTGGGCTGACATTTGGTTTTGGCTACACAATTTTACGAGTGGATGTCCTTCGCACTCAACCTTTGCTATTTCTTTAGCAAGGGATATTTTAGACTGGTCTACTCCCTGTTTCCTTCAGCCAGACTTCTTCGAATTTTTCTTCTTTGATAAAGGCAGATTTTTTGGTGTAAGATGATAATACAGTACTACCTTTACGCTACACCACTGATAAAGAATGAACTGCTAAAGTTTTTAGATATTTAATGACGGGTGTTTTACCCTTCATTCGGAGACAAGTTCCTGCCTCCTCGGCCACAAATTTTTGGCAAATCAGAAGTTGGACAAAAGTTTACCTTACACCCTGTAGGTTTAAAATTAGGTGTTTCAGTAATAATTATTATTTGTCAAGACTTGGTGACCCAATACAACTTAGGCTTAAAAGTAAAAGGTAGAAGTTGTTTAAAAGGAGTACCTACCTAGGTCCTAGATACCCAATTTTTCGAGACATTCTCTTTTAAAGGCTGACCGGATAGGGTCAAAGGCCAGCTAGAACAGATAGGGTTAACACAACACATAGCCCTTTTGGGGTTAATGATCGGAAGCCTCATTGCAACATTAACTACATAGTTACCATTGAGGGTAATTATTAGGCAAATGCAATTACTAATTTTCTTTCTTCTTGTTCTTGTTTTTCTTCTCCTCCTTCTCCTCTTCCTCTTCCTCCTCCTCCTCTTTCTCCTCCTTCTCTTCTTCTTCTTTTTCTCCCTTCTTCTTTTTCTTCTTCTTCTTCTTCTTCTTCTTCTTCTTCTTCTTCTTCTTCTTCTTCTCAGGTCTTATCGTCCCGAAAGCGAAGAGAAAAGAAAGACTGATGATTGATAGAAGAAGATGAGCCGTTCCAAGAACGAATCTCATATTCTGTTTTAGACAAAGTTCGCCCCTGGCATGATTCGAACCAGAGACCTAGCACTTTCTTTCGAATTGGCAAAAAAAAAAAAAATAAAGTTTCAATACCTATGTATACCTACCTATCTACCTACCTTTACGAATAAAACAAGCTGGGCCCGTCCCTCCGGGTATTTTTTAGCCCGTAGTTTATTCGATCGTGATTAGAGAAAATCAGTACCTATGTACCTAGTAGATTAGAATATTCACATCCGAATGACCTTTTCAACATTTTCCACGATATGAGGGTTAAGTTTAGTAACAATTACTTTGGTTAATATCTGGATGGGTGATTATCCGATTTATACCAAATTGTTACAGTCGCGTCCTTGGACCATTCCGGGATAGCATACCAAATTTCATTTCTCTACGACAAATCGTTCTTGAGATATTTAAAAATATCTCAGTTTGATGATTTTCATTTATTGCCCTTTTTGCACCCAGCTCCTCAATTTTGCGTATTAATTTACTAAAATATTCTTAGGCATAAAACATTCTGATAAAACATACTAATATTTTAGGTATATTTAATTACAAAAACATTTTGTAACCAAAAACAACAGAATCCTCTTCTATACGTTTTGATCTCATCTTCTATCTTGAAAAAAGAGAATGGAAATACCGTAGCCTGTCTAGTCTCTTAATCCACACAGCTAAGAGTCCAAGAGAGTGAAAGTTAAGAACCCGCGATGTTAACCTGCAGGTCAGCGTGGTCACTAGTGGGATGGGCGGGTCGGCGCGATTCATTAGGTTTGGGAAGATAGGAGCAGTCGCGGAGCCACGGATTGACATATGGGAGTAGAAGCAGATGATCTGGATATAGTTTTTCTATTCTTCACCTGGATTTGGACCACTCAAGAGAAAGCGCCCCCCAATTTATTCACCATCCTTCACTTTTCCTCATCTTTTCCTGAACGACTCAGTTGAAGGCACACTAAACTATGAGTACCTGGACCACTCAACTGAAGGTACGGTAACCAACAACAGGAAGTCCCCCTGAATTTATTCACCATCCTGCACTGTTGTTTACATAAAGGAAGATTGTCTTATCTTTACCTGAACGACTCAGTTGAAGGCACAGTAACCCACAAGTACCTGGACCACTCAACTGGAGGCACGGTAACCAACAAGAGGAAGCACTCCTAAATTTTATTTATTCACCATCCTCCACTGATGTTTACATAAAAGAAGATTCAGTCTCATCTTTACCTGAACGACTCAGTTGAAGGCACAGTAACCCACAAGTAATATCCTCTTAATGGGATAGTATATGGACTCGCAGCTTTTCTCTGGAATAAACCTGAGTATGCGGACTCATTAGAGGTGCTGCAGGTTAATTTTAGAGAAACTGGGGAGGTTGAAATATACCAGTGAGGGTACTTCTAGGTTCCATCAAGGCCTTGGGGTTTGTGTGTGTGGTGGGTGGGTGTGGTGGTGGTGTGCGTGTGTGTGGTGGACCCGTACAAAGGACGGGTCGACCACTAGTCAGAGAAAAAAAAATTATATTCGTTATCATTAGATAATAAAGAGCAGTTTTCAAAGACAGAATCCGGGATGCAATCTATAACATTCATTGTTAATTTAACTGAAATAGAAAGAAACAAGCAGGGTCCGTCCCTCCGGGAATTTTTAAGCCCGTATAGTGATTAGAGAAAATCAGTACCTATGTACCTACCTAATTTGTAAATATTACAAGTCTTGTAATACAATAGTTTGATGAAACGAGGCCCAGGTTCTTCTTCTTTCATCAAAAAATCCATCTCCATAGAAGTTATGATTAGCTTAGGGGATGTATGCACTGTATTTATTGTATTTAACAAAATAAGGCAGAAATTATTCAATTCAATTCTTCTTTTCCTTCTAGGACGGGAGATGAGAATATACATGATAGGTATATCAGAAATAGGTTACGAAATAATAGTTAAAATGGTAGCTTAAAAAATAAGTACTATGTCTTCACTTAAATAAGACTATACCTAGTCTTCACTTGACCAAGTACGGTAAATTTCTTAATAAAAGGTTGGGCCTTACCTTTCTTACATTTGGAAGTCTGGATGTCAGCTTGCTGTGATTGTAAAGTGGTAGCACGCACAATGAGAGCAGGTCGCATAGGAGGTGGTGGTTGAAGAGGAAACAAGGTGTGTTCTGAACTAGCATGCCAAGGCTTTGTTGATAAGTGATGAAGGGCTTCATCCTCTAATGAGGAGGTTCGCTTAATTGTTTGCATGTTCGGGACATATTGCTCCGGTGTCCAGTCGAATGTGAAAGCGGACTGAGGATGATGAAGTGAAGAAGAGCTGCCGGGTGTGGGGGGAGTAGTAGTGAGATCATGATGCAGAATGTCAGGTACTTTCTGAAGAGTTGTATCTGACCAGGGGGGGCTTGGATTCCACTGTTCCATTAACTCTGCGGGGTCCATGGTCATTGTGATAGCCTTGGCAAATATCCGTGATCTACCCAGAGATGTAGAGGAACATGTAAGGAATAATGTACCTCCCCCTCCATCGTTGACATTCCTGTCAAGATCAACTATCACTTCAGAGGAATCCGAGGAATGTGGTGACAACTCTACTTTTACTTTTGGTACAATAGTTAGCAAAGACTTTTCTATTTTGATCGGAGATTTTCTGTCAACATCATCTGGAGAGGGCGGTTCATCTTGTGAGGAATGAAAGGAATAATCTACTGGT
Source organism: Diaphorina citri (assembly GCF_000475195.1). Taxonomy (NCBI): domain Eukaryota; kingdom Metazoa; phylum Arthropoda; class Insecta; order Hemiptera; family Psyllidae; genus Diaphorina; species Diaphorina citri. The sequence goes on from NW_007378172.1 coordinate 156,490, forward strand.
TCAGGTTCATTTCTACGACTATAGACTTGGATACTATCATTAGAATTATTGAGAGGTCGATGGTGAGAATGGGACTGAGTATATACGGGATGAAATATAGAGAGTGTGTTTTGTTCTTGATAAGGAACAGAGTGTTGGTAGTACGAAGCCATAGATATCCTAGAGGCAGAGCTGTCATAGTGAAGGCCATACTGAAATTTACTTTGAATCATATAGTAATGATACAGCCAATTATTGTTTCTCATCACAGTAGCCTCTCGTTCACTGCAACAATTCAAAACATAAAAAAAACTATCAACTGTGGGTAATTTACATAGATACCTACATACCCACCCAAGCACCCATTATTATTATTACTAGTGGTATCACGCACCACACACACACACACACACACACACAACACCCACTCACACACACACCCACACACCACACACACACAACACCCATCTACCACACACACACACCCATCACACACACAACACCCATCCACCACCCACACATACACACACACCCACCCCACACACACACCACACACACACACACACACACCCACCCACACACCACCCATCTACCACACACACACACACACCGATCACACACACACAACACCCATCCACCACACACACACATACAATCACACACACACCCACCACCACACACACACGGTCGCGCTACGCGCTCCCTGACATGTCCCACAGTGTAGTATAATAGGCATAACTTTGAACCGCCGCCATTTTAAATCAGGATGAAATGTCACAATTTTAAGTAGCCTATGTTACCCCGAGTACTCTTCTTAACAACCACAAAAAATTTCATTAAAATCGGTCGAGCCGTTTTCTCGTGAAAATAGGGCAACCAAAGGTCTATTTAGCGTAACAGACAGACATACACACACACATACATACAGACAGACAGACAAATTTTTCTAATGTGATTTTTGGAATCGGGGATGCATAAGGAGTAAGAATAACCAATAATTTCACGATTCTAAGCAATGTACAGACAAATCTACAATTTTATTTATATAGATGAGTAATACATAATAATAAAATGGGAATTGATGCAATGGAGACATTTATTAATGCCGTGATGTCCACAAAAGTTGTGAAAAGGATCTGCTTTACCAGAAATAATTAATTCATGATTGATTGGTACTTTACCTTAGGACTTGGTTTGTACTGATTATCACCGGTTGTTGGAAATTTTCCATAGTATCTTTCACTTGTAAAACACAATGCACCCACAGCCATCCACCTTCTCGTTTTTGTAATCGAATCAAGATAATACAGGAACGATCTTGATCCGATTGGGTAACTAGAAATGAATTAAAAATCGAAAATACAATGATGAATTTTATATCATCCGTCATCAATGTGAATGAAGGATGGACCAGCGTTCAAAACAAAATTTAATGACTAGGCTACCAACTTTTCCAATAAATTCTAAACATGATCGAAATTGCAAAAAATGTTGACTGTGGAAATTGTCAATTTGTCTTTTTGTGTGTGTGTGTGTGTGTGTGTGTGTGTGTGTGTGTGTGTGTGTTTTGACATATTCCAATTTTACTTATACATTCAAAAGTGCCTAGTGGGCCGTACTCGAGGCTGGGAGTGTTTTTTTTTTTTTTTTTTTTTTTTAAAAGACCGGCAAATGCCATATTGCCATGGCACCATACTTTTTTTTAAAAAACAAAATGCCATAAAAAGCCTACAACACCCGGTTTCCCGGTAAAACCCAGGATTCCCTAGATCTTTTGGGAAAAGTCCGATATAAAAATCTTATTAGATGTTCAATACAATAAAGGTAAATTTATTATTATTATCATTATTATTATTATTATTATTATTATTATTATTATTATTATTATTTTTATTATTATCTTCCCTCTCTATACCCCCTTCCTCTCTCCCTCTCTCTCTCCCTCTCTATACCCCCTTCCTCCCTCTCTCTCTCCCTCCACCCCCAACCCCCTTCAAACTATTACTACTATCCATTTACCCCCTTCACAATCGCAACCCAGTTCTACTATTCACCCTCCCCCTATCCAACCTACTTCTACTATTCACCCTCCCCCTATCCAACCTACTTCTACTATTCACCCTCCCCCTTTCCCTCTCTATACCCCCTTCCTCTCTCCCTCTCTCTCTCCCTCTCTATACCCCCTTCCTCCCTCTCTCTCTCTCCTTCGTTATCCTCTACGCCCCCCTTTCTCCTTCATCATCTCCCTATCCCCCTCTCTCTCCCTCCCTCCATTTCCTTCCCATTATGTACCTCTTCTTCATATTCCCAATCTTTCATACTGTTCTCCTAAATTACCATACTATTCCTTGTTCCAACTCCATCTTACCAATTCCCTCTGACATCAGGGGATTCCAAAACGGATATTTCCAATCATTTCCCGATTTTGAAAATTTGGACCGATTGCAATACTTTCATTACTAGTATAGCTCCGCTATACTGTTGTAAATTAAATTGCCTATATTACAAGTCTTCGTCTCGCTGGAGGACGTAAAACTGAGACAAAACCAGCCCTGTCAAGCCACAGGCAATAACACTGGCTCTTTTGAGGGTACCTGAATGGTCCACAAGTACCTGGACCACTCAACTGGAGGCACGGTAACCAACAACAGGAAGTCCCCCTGAATTTATTCACGATCCTCCACTGATGTTTACATAAAGGAAGATTCGGTCTCCTGAACGACTCAGTTGAAGGCACAGTAACCCACAAGTACCTGGCCCACTCAACTGAAGGCACTGTAACCAACAACAGGAAGTCCCCCTGAATTTATTCACCATCCTGCACTGATGTTTACATAAAAGAAGATTCAGTCTCATCTTTACCTGACGTTTGTATAGCTATGTGTGTCCAATTGTAAACGAACGATGGAGGAACTTTTAACTTTGTCTACATTCTGGAGATTACTGATGGTGCTTTTATAAACCAGCGGTGCCTAAATCGGTGCATCCTCAAGCGGTTCCTTGGACAACTCAATTGTTTTTTTTTTATGTTAGATAGAGGGAACTGTAATGGCTAAGGTCTTATCGTCCCGAAAGTGAAGAGAGAAGGGAGACAGGCTCTTACAAGGCAGACGCACGACCAACCAAGCTACCTAGGCTGGCACTCATTTGTATACGGCTGTGGGATCTTCAGCTTCAAGGTCTCTTTCGTAGCATGCCCATTCCGTAGTATGTCCCTCATCACATGAGTGAGAAGAACCCAACCCGTTAAATATTTGCATTCGAAATAGTGCAAATTTCTGTCAATGGTAGGAATCGAACCTGCAACCTTCTGCATAACAAAACAAAATGTAGCTTCGGACGACGAAAAGTTCGTTTAGGGTTATCAATAGAGTAAAATAGAGTGTCTAAAAGTATTTCTAAAACAGCTTTTAGATTTTGGGAATCGCTTGATTAGAATGTTGATACAGGTACATCAATTTCTCTTGGTATTCGAACCAAGCACCTTTAATTTACTTACCGTTTTCATAACAGTCTTACCATTACCATTGTGATGTAACATAGCGTTTAATATACACTCCAGCTTTACTAACTTACTTGCTTTAATGTCAGGAGATCTTTCAACCAGAAGTACAATTAAGTTGAAGATGGTCTTTAATCTTAAGCCAAGAGGAGCTTAAACCTCGAATTGATCTGAGATTACGGTGTACTCAGTACTAAGCTGGTAATATAAATAAATATTTATTGAAGAATCTGCCTTGTAAGCGCTAGGGCGCGGATTCGATTCCCGCCCGGGGCGGATTTCAGACGGGTTCGGCGTTTTTCGTCAGCCTCGCAATCAGCCCTACGGTGATTGTTTTGGACTGGCATTTGGTTTTGGCTACAAAAAAAAAAAAAAAAAAAAAAAAAAAAAAAAAAAACACCCCTTCTTTGTTGGACATCGGATGGGAAGATCGTGATCAAGGTAGGTGGGCTAAACCGCCAAGTGGTAACCAGGATGGATCAAATCCCCCCTGCGACGTCAACTCAACACACCCCGCCACCCTCAAGCCAGATCCAGCGCGAGTACCCCCGCAGGACAAACAAGGGTAAACCACCTATCAAGTACTCATCTGTCCTTCTTAGTTAAGTTTATTATTGCTAACCCCCTAGCACCTGCCCCTCTTAGTTAATTATTAGTATCAACCCGCCGTTCATTAGCGTGTTCCTTACTACTAAGGTATATGTGTGGTTTACTTTTCAAGTTTTCACTCCCCCCCCCCCCAAAAAAAAAAAAACTTACAGTACCTACTGGAAATTGAAGAAGTGATTTCCACACAGCCTTACATATGCTGCCTATGCAACTACTTTTACATAGCCATGATCAAATATTTTACCTGGTCATCCTAACAGTTACAAAGCGGTTCCTAGAATTTCACATTTGATGTGAAACAGTTTGGGTGCCTCATAGTGTGCTCGGGATCAGATCGTGCCGGTTTTCGTTCTTGCACTACCTACACACTTTCCTCTGGTCAATCGGTGGTGTAGCCTTCTAGTGTGGTTGGCGCTCCGAGACGGCATTTCATGTCGAGTCGGAGTGCTTGCCGCTCTGTTGATATGCATCTCCTTCCGTTAGTCAGAGGGGTGTGGTGATGTATTTACTTTTTTATCTCTCATATACGAGAACCGGACGGTTAAAGTAATGCCGTGTGTTGGACACTTATATCACGATTATACCTATTAGCTGTAAGTTGAAATCTCATCATAGAGTGGGTTCGCGCATTCCCTCTATCAAAACTCTTGAAAAAATAAATAAAAACAATGTACATACATATTTATTGGAGACTGCATTGTAAAATGTTCTTATTATCAACAACTATGTTCTTGTGTTTAGCAACAACTATGTTTTTATGTTTAACAACAACTATGTTCTAGTGTTCAACAATGTTTTTATGTTGAACAAATTGCCACTGCTGTTAGATCAGGTATCTCCTATCTAGAGCAAGATATCAGCAGGCCTATTTACTGAAGTGAGAAGATGGTTGCGTAGCCTACACTGTCTGCACAGTCACCTAGTACTGTAGAATACTGTAGTTATATTCAGTCACCTATAAGATAGACTGTATAATACTGTAGATATATTTAGTCACCAATAGTATAGGATAGGCTGTAGACATAGACGTAGGGTAAGTGCACCAGTTATTGGCCCATCTCAACCTCCTGTTCCACCAGAATTTCAAAAGGCTGTAGACTGTAGAATACTGTAGATATATTTAGTCTTTATGAGTTTATCGTCTCAAAATCGAAGAGAGAAGAAAGACAGCCAGCCGTTCCGAAAACGAATTCAGGATATCCGTTTAGGATAAAATCCGCCCCGGGCGGGATTCGAAGCCGCGGCCTAGCGCTTACAAGGCAGACGCTCTACCAACCAGACTAACTACAACTAGGCTGGCAATCTTGTCCTTTCGGCAATTCTGGTGGAACGGCAGGTTGAGATGGGCCAATAATTGGTACCCTTACCATACACAGAGTCACCCAGGCTGAGATCTGAGAAGATGCCGGTTATAATGTATACGGAAGTAGGTGACCGAGGCAGGGGCTCAATTTATTGGGGGGCCCTGGTCTGAAACATATAAGGAAAATCGGTGATAGATTTCCGGAGGACAGGAACACTTTCCTTGTATGCTGCCACTCACTATCAGGTAGACCTGACAGGTACAGCTGAATAGGTCCGCCTGTCAGGGCTACCTGATAATACCTTATGAGAAGACACACTAACAGACTGACCTGATCAGGCGTACCTCTCAGGTCTACCAGATAATAAAGGTTGTCTTTTTTTGAAAAGATGAGTGTTTTACAGCCGTTTTTATTTCGTAGCCGTGAAACAACTGCTACATTAGACGCATGAGGTCTGTGTCGTAGCATGCCCATCCCATCCTTTCCTTACATAAACACGGCCCCTGTCCAAATATCTGCGAACCAGAGTTCGATCTCTGCTCACTGTGCCAGAAGTCATAGAGTGTGTCCAAGGTATGCCACCCTAGTTAGCTTGGATGGTAGCGATGCTCTTCGCACTCAACCTTTTTTTCTTTTTTTTTTTAGAGGTTTGACAGAGGGAACTGTAACTGCTATGGTCTTATCGTCCCGAAATCGAAGAGAGAAGACAGGCATAGTTATGACGTTGGTGAAGTTGACACGATAAAATATTGCTCTTCTAAATCTTTTTTATATCAATTTATTTCTTAGTCCTAATATTTTCTTCTCAATTTTGCCTTGTTCAGTTTTTTCTGCTCTTTCTTGTGACATTTCTGGTTACTTCGTACAATATAAGTGCATTGTGTTATAATTTTTTTAAAAAATAATTGTCACACACGGTTCTTGCATAACCCCAATCTAACGTTGTGCTACTACCGCACATCACTTGCTCTCTTTTTCTTTCATCTCCATAACCAAATAGAATAGGTACCTCAGTGGTGCAAGCAACGTCATGGCTGCTGTTGAGGCTCTGAAGAACCTCGTGCAAGAGTTCAAGTCCAGTATGGACGAATTCCGTCTATCGGCTGGTCCCTCCCACGAGAAACCACTCGAGATCCTTCAAAAGGCGCTTCAGGTGCTACAAGATATGGTGACACAGGAGTTGGCGTCCATGCATACCAAAATCAACGCACTGGAGGAGCGACTGGAGGCCTCGGACCAATACAGCAGGAGGAACTGCCTGCTGTGGAATTGGCGTCCATGCATACCAAAATCAACGCACTGGAGGAGCGACTGGAGGCCTCGGACCAATACAGCAGGAGGAACTGCCTGCTGTTCCGTGGTATACCAGAGGCAGACCCCGACAAGAGGGAGACTGAGGAGGACTGCCAGGCCCTCGTCATGGCAGTAATCAACAACAAGCTACAGCTCGGTCTCTCGGTGGAATGTATCGAGCGGTGTCATCGCCTTGGCATGAAGAGGGATAGGGCAAGACCGATAATCGTAAAATTCTATTCGTACAGGTATCGACGGCAAATTTACTCTGCCAAGAAGGCCCTTGCTAAGTCCCCCCTCATGGTAACAGAATTCCTCACGAGGCAGCGGGTTGCCATTCTCCAGGAGGCGACAGCCGTTCCGAGAACGAACATTATCTGTTTAGGATAAAATCCGCAACGGACGGAAATCGAACCCGCGGTCTAGCGCTTACAAGGCAGACGCACTACCAACTAAGCTAACTAGGCTGGCTGCACTCAACCTTTGCTACTTCTTTAGCAAGGGAAATTCAGGCTGGTCTACTTCCTGTTTACAAGTCCGTCATCCGGCGCGAAAAGTGTTCTATAAGACAGACTAAGTATAAACAGGGTAGGTATATTCTAAAGAAATAAATAAAAAGTTAGGTATATGTTTTTTTTTTTTTTTTTTTTTAATTTTACCTAAGCAGGGGAAAAGCCCCACTTTGGCCATATCTTTATTTTGTAATTACATTACACTTTACTATTATGTACAATCAATGTAATGTAAGTTATTGATAGGACCAGGAGGACCTAGTCTGCACGGTTTGATCTAATGTGGACATACTGTGGTCATCAGACTTGGGACATACCTAACAGAGTGACCACATGACTAGTAATACCAGTAGCAAACCACAGGAGTCAATAGTACCAACTGTCCACAATTGAGGACATTGGTCATTGGGCACTACCTACATCTGTCAAAATTTGCTTGGTATTCTATAACTACAGAGGAGATGTCCACAATTGTGGACATTGGCAATGAGGAGGATAGAGTGACCACATGACTAGTAATACCAGTAGCAAACCACAGGAGTCAATAGTACCAACTGGTAAATTACCAGTAGGTCCTATTGACCAGTGATACCTAATTAAGAGCAAGAAGAAATCCAGGACATGGACATCTAGTTAATTTATGCAAAAGATTTCGAGATTTCAGATTAATTTTATGCATAAGATTTCGATATTTGTTGTCATTCTGAGATCACACATCACAGTAGGTAGATATAGATATATTATTCCATTCACTTTAGCCAGCCTGGTTATAGCTTGGTTGGTCGTGCGTCTGCCTTGTAAGCGCTAGGCCGCAGGTTCGATTACCACCCGGGGTAGATTTTATCGGAACGGCTGGCTTTCTCCTATCCTGTTTTTCTTCTCTCTTCGATTTCGGGACGATAAGACCTTAGCAGTTACAGTTCCCTCTGTCAAAGAAGAGTAGGAACAATAAGAAGAAGAGGAAGGGGAAGAAGAAGAAGACTAATAACTTTAATAATACTAATGTTGTTAAATCTAGATATGATAATTGCGGTATGCTCCCCCGAACCAGTTTGGGCAGCGCTAGTGTGAACTCTATGTAGGCAAATACTGTACTCTAGGGACCCCCCCTGCACACTGGGGACGTGGTTGCGCGGGCTGGTGGCGCTTACTCCCGTGCGGGGCCGGGCCTGTGGGGGTGATGGGACCCATTATAGTTTCCCTATCACCTCTTGGGTTAGGCTCTCGTGCGGATGGGCGGTACTGGGTTCGCGCTGCTGCGTTCACGGTTTGCGTCGAACCTTTACAGTACATTAATAAAACTTTAAAACTTTAATAATACTAATGTTGTTAAATCTAGATATGATAATTGCGGTATGCTCCCCCGAACCAGTTTGGGCAGCGCTAGTGTGAATCCATGACATGTGATGAGGCCTCCTCTGATAGTCACTTGTTTGCTTGATCACACATATGTATAAGTTGATCACTTGTTTACATGTGTGTGATTGAGTTGCCGGCTCTGTCAACTTATTGTGTACTCATAAGTACAGAATGGGACGATAACAGGTACTTTGTATCTTTTTTCATGTTTTCCGTTGGCCTCCTGGGGTGTTTGGCGGGGCAGTGGATTCCTAACATGTGGAAGGCGTAGCTTCGTGGTGGTACGAATTTCGTAAAAAATAAATAATAATAATAATAATAACAAGTAGGTACCTATTCGCCCTATGACGCGGTTGTGCATTCGGGGGGGCTAACGCACACTTGGAGTGGGGGCCCACTGAGAGCAGCCTCTCTCTCTCTCTTTTGTACTACATACTCATCAGTCTTGTCTAGCACTGGGAGCGTGGATGCGCGGGTTCTGTTGGCGCGTGGTCTTCCTGTAGGGCGTTTTTATTTTGAGAAGTTTGTTCATTAGAATAGGTATTTGAATGGCGTTATACGCCCCCTCTACATCGTAGAAAACACACAGAGTTGACTTCTGTTCTACGAACCCCTGTTCGATATCGAGGATGAGTGATGATTGTGCTTCTAAGACTGATCTGCTTTTTCTAAAACTTTTGTACTACATACTCATCAGTCTTGTCTAGCACTGGGAGCGTGGATGCGCGGGTTCTGTTGGCGCGTGGTCTTCTGCGGGACCGGACCTGTGGTGATGGTGGAGACCCTCTATCATTCTCATGGGTTGGCTTCGCATTTGGCTGCGTGCTGGTGGTTGTCGTGCGTCCGCGCTCCCGGTGTTGGGCGGGCCTTACGCTCATATAGCGGAGTGCTGCGCTCTTGGGGCCTCTACCCCAATTTTAATTATTTTTTATCTTAAATTTTAGTTATTTTAATTTAAATTTTTACTTTTATTTTTTTTTTTTAGTTAGTACACTAGGTGCACCACTGGGGTTACACTCTGTTTGGTTTCTTTCTCTCTCTTTCTTATTTCTTCTCTTATTCTTTTTCTTCTTCTTAATTACCCCTCCCTCCTTCTACATCACAGGCACGATGAGGATCCTCAACCTTCTCCTCCCTTCCCCCCCTTTCCTTTATAATGATGACGTCACCTAGTCATATTTCAACTGACAGCTCGCCTGCCTCCTCTTCACCTAGCCCAGCTCTCAGTTCTTCTTCCAACTCTCCACCCAGCATCACAGCATCTTAAGTTATGAATAAATTGTTCATAAGATTTTTCATTTTCGGGGTTTTCCTCGATTACCTCTCGAGTTAGCGTTTTCATTTCATTTTGGAACTTTCCCCAGTCTGCTTTTTTAATTTTCCATTTTCTAATTTGTTTTTTAAGTATAGACTTAACCGACATGTTCTCGGCCTTCTTAATTACCCCTCCCTCCTTCTACAGCACAGGCACGATGAGGATCCTCAACCTTCTCCTCCCTTCCCCCCCTCTCCTTTATAATGATGACGTCACCTAGTTATATTTCAACTGACAGCTCGCCTGCCTCCTCTTCACCTAGCCCAGCTCTCAGTTCTTCTTCCAACTCTCCACCCAGCATCACAGCATCCTCCATAGAGTCTTCCATAACTTTCCAGTCTAAAAGTCCGCTAAGATCGGGTGAGATTAATGTTAAGTCAATAGCGCTTACGTGTCTATGATGAATACTTCTCATGAGTGTAGGCTCTCCGGTGTTCATAAGGAACAGATTAGAGTCATCCATTGCATCTAAGAGCGAACGACCTTTGGTGTCCGTCATGCTGCACCCCCAGGCCTGGTGGTGGCAGTTGCTGTCTCCTCCAATTATACAGGGTCCGTGGAAACTGTCGAAAAACCGGCGCCATTCCTGTGAAGTAATGTTATTTGATGGTGAGTTGTAGAAAGAGACAATGCTGATGGGGTTTTCATCATAGGTTAGAGATACTGCACAGCTTTGCATGTTCGAGATTTTATAGTAAGAGAGGTTCGCTTTGTAGAATGTATTTGTTTTAAGGAAGATCGCAACGCCTGCTTTACCGTCTTCTCTATCCTCTCGGATAATATTATAGCCAGGAAAGTTAATAAATTTTCCGGGTTTAAACCAGGTTTCTGAGATAAGGGCAATGTGGATGTTTTGCTCAAACAGAGCTCGTTCTAAAGATATTCTATTTGCTACAGCGGATCTTGCGTTCCACTGTAGAATATTAAGATTTACATTATTGTTCAAACTCATTGTCATTTGAGTTTGAAATATTTTTTATCTCATTTTTAATGACGTCTAAGACCTCGATTTCTGTGAGGTTTTTTACCTCTTTATTATTAAAAACTGCCTTCATTACTGACAGGATTAATTTAGGGAGAATGGTATCATTTTCCCCTATTGAAATTTGCTTTTCACGAATTCCCAATTTTTTTTTGGTTTCGGCTCATGTCCTTTACTTGGACGGTTTTTCTTACCTTCTCATTGAAAGAAAAGTTTTGTGAGCTTAGTGCTGGAGATGAAGGCTGAGATCCGAAGACCGTACCTGACCTTTGTACCGCTTTGCTGTTATTTATAATGGGAGATGCAGGAAGGGGGTTGTCCTTAATGAAGCTATTGTATAGCTCTTGTTGTTTTTGTAGACCAAGGTCCAGATGAGGTGGAGAGCTTCTCCTTCTTTTCCTGTAAATATTAGATTGACTGGTAGATGTTTGTGGAACAGGCGTGGCAGGATTAGAGTAGGTACCTAATGCTGTATTATTGTTACTTGAGGCTGTTGCATAGGATTTCTTTCTAAGAGCTGCTCGAGCTTCCAGAAAGGTTTTACTTTCACGAGTCATGATTGTTTTAATTTCGACTTGTTTTTTGTACTCTGGGCATATGCTCCCCTGAGCAGTAAATGACATATGCTCGCCTTTGCAATGAACACATTTAGGAGGGGGTGGGGAGGAGCAGTCTTTAGTTTCGTGACTTTCGTCACCACACATATTGCACCTGCCTGAAGTTGACTTACAGAATTTGAAGCTGTGCCCATATCTTAAACATTTAGAACATTGAAGAACTTTGGGAATAAATGGTTCCACTCTGCATCTAACATAGTGTATGGTAACATAAGATGGTAATGTTTGGGCTCGAAAAGTTAGTTGGACCGTTTCAGATGGCACCCATAGGTCATTTTCTTTTCTGTTAAAGCGTTTAACAGACAAAATTCTAATCTTATCCTTTAGCTCATATGGAACTTCACATTCCTCTTTGATTTCTTCCTCAGAAAGTTCTTTATAAACTCCTTTAATAATACCTTGTTTGGTGACCAAAAATTTCGGAATGAAGCAGGAGAACCCCTTTTCTTTCATTTTATCTGAGGTGATTAAGATATTGGCACTTAGTCTGTCTTTCATAACTAGTTTCAGTCTGTTTTTTCCGTTATTGAAAATTCTTTCCATTTTGTTATTGATGTCCGGGTGAAGCCTCTTAAAAAGGGTACCCAGAGCCATAGGGTGGATTCTTTCGATTCCATTGCCACTGGAGCCTTGTACAAATAGAACAAAGGGACCTTCATCGTTCAACTCATATAAAAATGGTTTGGGCCTACCTCCATCATCCTGGGTTGCATTTCCACTTCCTTCTCCTGGATCCGGGGGAATACCCCTCTTATCCCGTGGACAATCACCTGACATGGTGATGTCCTCTCCATCAGAGTTGTTAAAATCACTCATAACTATCACTAGACGCCTTCCATGGAAAACACAGAAGACGCCTATAACGAAAACCTATGTTTAGAATTCAATACACGGTATTAGGTACTCGCCGGGTATTATAAGGTAAAACCTACAGTAGGGAATTTTAATGTAAACAAAATTAAACACTCTCGAACTATTTAGATTCAACCTCTCTGTGCAAGCACAACTTCAGGGTCAAATTATATAGATTTACCTTAATCTCATTCTAATTTTGCTGAGGGTAGGTATGTAAGTTTCATTTACTGTGTGTTTTTATTTTATCTTATTTTTAAGTAGGTAGGTATTTTTGGGAAGAGAGACATTCTCCACTATAAGTTAGATCTTAGCTTAGCCCCCCCCCCCTTAATTTTTGAACAGATGACGTTATTAAAATGAAATTTTGTATACGTGCCTAATCGAGTATGAGCAACTAAAGGACTATGAAATAGAAAGGTTTTATAACATAACATCAGAACAAGCATTGTGAGACTCAAAACGTAGCGACGTAGACCTTAGAGTCAAATAGGTATATTGACACGATCTTAACTTGTTTAAGTCGTATTCTGCGCGAGACTTTTGAAACCCTACCTTTAGTGTGAGAAGGTCTAGAAAGACTGACGAGAATGTTTTTCTGAAAGTTAAACGGACAGGCAATAGTCACTCTTGCACTTTTACAGAGCTGGTACTATGGGTTACAGAAATTGGTAAGCGAACGTTTTCATTAGTAACTAAGAGGACTTCGAACCCGAAGTAGGATCGGTTACAACTTCGTCACGGCCCTATCGCAGTCGGAGAGCGGTTTGAGAAGGAAAATCTGCGTCGGAAACATTGACGTCGCTTGAATAGAGGTTTTGAGTGGAGTTATCTAAGCTAAGAGTCTTCCAGACGTTTATACCGAGCTCTGCGTAGAACTAGAAAAAGATTGGGTTTAACTGTGTGTTTAATATTTTGAATAATATCCATAATAACGGTTAACTATAATCAGTTTCTATCATGTTGTTGATCTTAAAGATCAGAATGATGATTGATGATGATCTTATGAATGTCATTGATAATGTAAAGTTACAAAAATTAGAGAGAGAAATATTGTTATGAAATTGTTATTGTTGCATATAGAAATGATTGAAATTAGATACAAAGAATTGCGTTATATAGTAGATGTCTGTATATAGTATGGAGTAGTAGTCCGATCCTGTCAAATTTATCATCAATTCGGTTTTGTCCATGTATGTATATATCGTTAAAGAAGTTGGCAAATTGTGGCAAAACTGTCAATCTTAATCGCAACAACTATACGTAATCTATATTTCCTTGGCAAATTAACACTTCTGTTTTTTTATGTTGTAGACAACTACTATGTAACTTTGCTTTGGTATGGTTGTTGTTTTGTTGTTAGTTAGGTGTTGTTGTAGTTGGTTGTAGTTGTTGTTGTTGTTAGTAGTTGTTGTTGTTGTTGATGTAGTTGTTGTGTTGTAGATGTTGTGTTGTAATGTTGTTGTGTTGTTGTTGTTGTTGTTGTTGTTGTTGTTGTGTTGTTGTTGTTGTATTGTTGTTGTTGTTGTAGTTGTTGTAGTTGTTGTAGTTGTTGTAGTTGATTGTAGTAGTAGTATTTAGGTAGTAGTTTGTTGGTTGTTGTTGGTTGTTGTTGTTGTTGGTTGTTGTTGTGTGTTGTTGTTGTTGTTGTTGTTGTTGTTGTTTTGGTGTTGTTGTTGGTTGTAGTTGGTTGTGTTGTTGTTGTTGTAGGTTGTTGTGTGTTTTGAATAGTTGTGTTGTTCGTTGTTGTTGTTGTTGTTGTTGTGGATTGTTGTGGGTTGTTGTGATGTTGTGGTCGTTGATGGTTCTTGTTGTTGTTTGTTGTTGTTGGTTGTGTGTTTTTTGTTGTTGTTGTTGTATTGTTGTTTGTTCTGTTGTTGTGTTGTTTGTTGTTGTTGTTGTTGTTGTGGTTGCGTTGTGGTTGTGTTGGTTGTTGCTGGTTGTTGTTGTTGTGTGGTTGTTGTTGTGGGTTGTTGTTGTTGTTGTTGTTTGTTGTTGTTGTTGTTGGTTGTTGTTGTGTTAGACCAACATTGTTGATGTTGATTGTTTTGTTGTTTTGTAGTTTGTTGTCGAGTGCCTTTTAAAAGTTTTCGAGCGTTAATCGATCCATTATTCCTCTAGACATGGATTGATTACTACACATTTATGTGTGAATCTTTTTTCCTCACTCTAGGGGGTGTTTTTAAGTTGTTAACACTTTTTTTCCGGTTCAAGGAGGTATATAGTTTTTAGGCCGGGAATTTTCACCACTCTAGTCTTTTAATTCCGGTTCAGACGTAAGGGTTAAAAAGCACAGACGACTTTTACGACCTAGAGTTAAGAAGTTGGAAGAGAGTTAAAGTTGAACCGCTACAAAAAGGAAGAGTTCATTATGAATTTATTGCCATAGAATAATAATTGTACTTTTATTTTCCTTTTTGTAACGGTTCAACTTTAACTCTCTTCCAACTTCCTTAACTCTAGGTCCGAAAAGTCGTCTGTGCTTTTTAACCCTTACGTCTGAACCGGAATTAAAAGACTAGAGTGGTGAAATTCCCGGCTGTAAAAACCTATCCTTGAACGGAAAAAAAGTGTAAACACAAAAAACACCCCTATAATCTAATGTTCTTCCCCCAAGAGTAAATTCTAAAATGTCGGATAATTTTTTAATACTATTTATTTATTTATTTTATTTCATTTTTTTTTTTTTTTTTTGATCACCGTTTATATACA
>NW_007378172.1:173254-199987 GCF_000475195.1 Diaphorina citri
AGAACAATAGAAGAGTTGCAAAAATCAAAATCAAAGAAAAGCTTGTTGAAGTAAATCGAAGGAACAATTGAAGAAAACAAAGGAATAACAGAAGAAGAATCACCTACACCCCCAAGAAGTTTTTGTAAGCTTTGGGGGTGAGCTAACCTTTGTAATTTTTGTTTTGTTAAAAATAAAGTTATTTTCGTTCAGTTCAGTTCAGTTCCTTCTCAGTCTCTATCGTCTTCTTTGAGTCCGGTTTATCCTTCTTTTCTTTATATGTAGTTTTTCCTTTTTACTTTTCCTTATCCTATAGGAAGGAAAGTAATGTAATCGGGTCAAATTTTCGATGGTCAGATTTAAGTGCCAAAACACGTTTTGAGGTCCCTAGAGCCTAAATCCAAAGTTTCAGCCATTGGTCCATGTGTCTGTCTGTAAACAAAATATCTCGAGAAGGGTAAGAGCTACTTCAGCCATTGGTCCGTGTGTGTGTCTGTCTGTAAACAAAATATCTCGAGAACGGTAAGAGCTAGAGACTTGAAATTTGGTATGTAGCTGTGAAATGTGACAAGGATGCGACACGAAACTTTTGGTTAAGACCGGTGCAACGCTTGGCGGCATTTTACCGCTTTTTGCCGGTTTTCGCTGTAATTTAACAATATCTCGGGACAGGTATGAGCTAGAGACTTGAAATTTGGTATATAGTTCACAAATGTGACAAGGATGCGACATGAAACTTGTTTGAGATAGGTGCTGTGGTTGGCGGTATTTTGACCGCTTTTTGGCGGTTTTCTACCGTTTTTTGGCGGTTTTCAGCTATATCGACTAAACATTTTACTCAATTTGGGGGGGGGCTTTTTTTTTTTTTTTTTTTTTTTTTTTGAAACGCTAGCCCTTCATGGTCGGTCTACTATATGGTTTGGAGGTTTGGTAAAAGATTCCATTATTTTTGTTATCAGGTCATCACTTATCGTTAGATATATTGTAGCATTGATCACACTGTGCAACGTGATATGGGACATAGTACGGAAGGTCGTTCAATGTTCCAGAGATAAGATAATATAGATATACATACAGGATGCGGCAAAAGTCAGGCAATGGCTGAATATCTTCCGATTGGCCTTTGGTACGAAAATGAAACTTTACATGGTCAAATGGTTTGTAAAAACGTCTAATGTAGCAGTTGTTTCATTGCTACCAAAAAAAAACGGCGGTGGAACAAAATGTTTTTAAAAAAAAAAAAAAAAAAAAAAAAAAAATCTCGAGGGACACTTTGAAATTTTAGGGGCAGACCCTATGTAGGGGCTAGAGGCCTCAGGTCTTTTTTTTATGGTACCCCAACTATTAACACACCATAAGAAAGGCCTTAAAAAATACCGTACTTTGGTACAAATTTGAGGTCAATCCGATACCAGGGCCAGAGCTATGGCTTTTTTAAAATAAAAGCCCGCTATGTTAATCTAGGCTGCCGTGCGCCTAGACGGCAGCACGCCAGGCCAAATTCCGGCCTGAGCATGCCAGTGTGTATGTTGTATATTACACGAAACATTTCGACGTATTTTTACCCCTGTCATAACTGCGTTAATTTTCCACGTATTGTCACTAAATTTGGACCATATGTTAAGCTATATTTGCTTATTATGCCTGCGAAATTCCGAAGTTCTCGCTTTAAGGGAAGGGGTAGAACGAACGGCTTGAAAATCGCTTATTTTACAACTGACTCACTGATTCACTTATCAAAATTATGAAGCACTTCCCGATGTCGTAGAAACTTGAAATTTGACAGGATGATAGGTCTTGATGAGTAAGTAAAGGGAAAAATCTGAAAATTGGCAAAAGTTGCACTGGGCTCCGCCCGCAAGCGGTTTTGACCGCTTTTTGGCGGTTTTCACTAAACGGTTAGAATTATTGAAAAAAGTTATGAGAGTAGACCCCCCCCCCAAAAAAAACATTAAGGAGCGCGGTAGCACTCTGCTCCGCCAAGTCAAGAAAGTTTGACCGCGCTACTAGAATATTATACGCCACAGAGAAAGTAGCCGTTTTCAGGTAGTTGTAGAGAGACAACTACAAATGACGGAAGAAAACGGATTGAATGTGTGTGTTGGAGCATGAAAGTAGAACAAGTTGAAAAAAAAAAAAATCATCAAAATCGGTTAAGTTTAGCCGGAGATATTTGAGTTTGAAAAACGTCAAATTTTCCATCATTTTCTGTTGCTTCTGCTGCTTCTTTGACGTTGACCGCTCTACAGCCTAAACTACTGGACCGATTTTGTTGGTTGATGGCTCATTCTTTTTCTCGTGAGTGGCAGATGTGCCTTTTCATATTTCCAAGGCCCTCAAAGGGCCCCTTTGGCCTTGAATTCAATAAAAGACTGATTTTCTTCTTATCATGTCCGTTTTTAACTGATTTGGTGATAATTTTAAAAGTTGGTTAGGCCTTGGGACCAGTGCTACGTGTGTAGGGATTGCAATCCCGTAGGTTTTTAAATCCCGCAGAAGTAACCTGATGTAAGCGCTAGGCCGCGGGTTCGATTCCCGCCCGGGGCGGATTTTATCCTAATGTGATAATGTTCGTTCTCGGAACGGCTGGCTTTCCTCCTATCCTGTCTTCCTTCTCTCTTCGATTTCGGGACGATAAGGATAAGACCTTAGCAGTTCCAGTTCCCTCTGTCTAACCTCAAAAAAAAAAAAATAAAAAAAAAAAAAATGTTTTAATAAAGTTAGCCATAACCAAGAAGCTATTGATTGTGTTTGGTTATGGTTAAGGTAAAGAGATATGTGATTGTTTTGTTAAAGAAAAGTAATAGAAAGTAATTACAGTGGAACCTCGATTATTTCAACCTCCATTTTTTCAACTCTCTATTATTTCAACCCCAAAATCAGTTCAAAATAGGCTAGGTATTTATTAACCATTTTGTTCTTTTGTATCTAAAAATTTTGTCCCTTTTTCATTGTTTTATACGGAATTTCAATTATTTCAACTTTCGATTACAGTGTTTTTCGTTTATAACGACCTGCTGGATATAACGACCGAAAATCCCGGTCCCTTGAAATTCTCTATCTCGTAGCGTGTATTTCCATTTGGATAGGTATAGCGACCTCGGTTATAACGACCAAATTTTGGGTAAAAATTGGAAACCGCATTCGGTTATAACGACGAACCGGCTAAAACAAGTTTGATTTTTGTTTCATTTAGTTTCAAATATTATGTAAGTTTGTAACGGAAATAATTTACGAAGTTTTCTTGTCTCTTGTCTGCAGTGTTCTGTGTTCTCCTTGTAAAGTTGAAGAAAGGTGCCATTCTAAGTGTTTATAGTAGTGGTAGTAGGTAGTGTTTAAATTTACCCCTGTATGTATTTATGAAACTTTTTAAGTCGGACATCTGATTGACTGAGGACAAGATAAAGATTATATCTTATGTTTGACTTAAAAAAATTCATAAATAGAGGGGTAGTCTTATTTTTAGGTAACAAACGAAAATGAACAAGCGCAAATCACTTTCATTAGAGGAAAAAGCGCACGGAACTGGGGTGTTCCCATTCTACAATTTCTACCATATGGAAAAACAGAATTCTTTTGAACAAAACATGCCCCTTACCAAGAAAAAGAATCGCAAGTCTACTCATGCTGATATTGAAAAAGCTCTTCTAGAATGGTATAAAAATCAAAGAAATTTGAACATTCCAGTTAGTGGCCCGCTGATGCAAGAAAAGGCAAAAACCTTCCCTATGTACCTATTCCTTGCTTTTCACTAAAATATAAATACGTTTCTTCTTTCTTATTGAAATATCTACATAGTAATGGATGCATATTGCATAAATAACAAGCTGGGTCCGTCCCTCCGGCGTAAAAGTTAGGGTAAAAGAACACTCAAATAAGCATCATTCAATAGGATAAGGAAAGTCGTGTGATGTTCACACCAGATTTTTTCTGTTATGTTTTTATAATTCTTCTCGTTTATACAACTTTTATTTTATGAGACCGGGAGCTGTGGTACATTTTTTCTACCTCATAAGGTACAAAATTTTCTTGCTATGGATCTGATGGGGGTTGAAGAGTACATTTCAAAAATATGAGTCTTAGTGGCCAAACCGGGGGCTTTATCCCTGGAGAAGAGGGTAAAAATCGCAAAACGGGGCACAAATTTACCTCATAAGGTACATGGCTGGAATTGATGTCAACTGACGCGGAAAGGTCTCCTGATTCCAAAAATACTCAACTAAGACGGTTTACTGGGGGCTTTCCCCAACTAAGACGGCTGTAAAATGTCCCAAACAGGGCCAAAATTTACCTCATAAGGTACATGGCTGGAACTGGTACCAAAAGACGCGAAATGGTCTCCTGATTCCAAGTATACCCAACTAAGACGGTTTTCCGGGGGCTTTCCTCAACTAAGACGGCCTTTTCTGAAAAAAAGGTCAAAACTTACCTCATAAGGTACATGGCTAAAATTGATATCAAAAGACGCGGAAAGGTCTCCTGATAATGCGCATAGCGACCGGTGCCAGCATGGTAGGTAAACATTGGATTTTAGGATTATTGAGATATTGGAAAAATCCTACAATGCTGCAGTGAGCACCAAAGTTGTGACATAATAACACAAAGAAACTGCATTTACATTTACATTAATAGAAGACTACATACAATTGGTTACTAGCTACTGCATCGCGAGGCTCGGGGAGAACGATTGACTGAATCTTTTATTAAAAATTCAGTCGGAAAAGACGGTTTAGATCTCTCATCGTTCTCAGACCGAAAAGCAGCTGAGTAAGATCATAAAAGAACAATGGTTTGGTAGTGCCACCCTGACACCGGCAAAGCAATATCTCTGGAACGGTAAAAGCACAAACGGTAATTTTGCGACACAAACCAGCACAATCGAAGAACTATCCAATGGTGTGGTTAAATATCCAACATGGCCGGGCTAATACCGTTAAGCCAGCCTGGCCAATCCGGCCATCTTAAAAGTTGAATATCTCGTGAACCGTATAAGCACAAACGATGATTTTTACGGCATACTCGTAAAACAGCACAAACGATTAGGCCCATTAAAACATCGAATTTCCAATGTGGTCGGGCCAGCCTAACTCACCTGAATATTTGTTGGAAATTATGAGATACCATTAGCCGTTATCAGTGTTATTCTGGTGCACATTCTGTAGATATTAATAAGCATCACTGGTAGCTTTGATTTCATTCCTATCACAACTTCATTGATAACAACAAGGCAAATACGATCCATGGGTGTAGCCAGCATCTCATCCAAGGGGGGGGGGGTTAGGGAGGACATATAAGCGGGGTATATTCTATTCTATTCTATTATGAAAGAAGCAAAATATAAATTAGAGCGAAAAATATTCTCTTCAACCTTTCAGACATTCAGCCCTTTTGAACTGCAAATATTAAGCGCCGCAGTTGAAAATTTTCAAAAGTATGTAGTATGTACCTAAAGCTTGATATGTATACGTTAATTTTTGACGTACTTAATTCTTAGATACTTTTTTTCTTGTAATTACCAATAGCGGAACACTAAAGTTAACAAAATAAATAAATACGTACGTAAATTAGAGACCCGCAGACGATTTTTTTTTCTTCTTTTTTTTAAATTTTATTCTAAATCTTCAGAAATTCAGTTTTACCGAAATTAAAATGTTCAGCGCCACAGGCGATTTACTCTATGTGTAGGCCCTTCATTCAAGATAGCAACGAGTGTCCATGATAAAGTAAGTCTAATTAATGTATTGACCGTTGCAATGAACTCTCAAGAATACGTAAGATTCGTACATATATGTAGATAGTTTCCTAAACCCCAAGTATCTATCGTTTTAACGGCACTTTTCACCTCCCTTTCCAGGCAAGGTACGGCACATAGCAACCAATGTGAAGAAACCCGCGTATGGCACAAGCGAGACAACAAATGGCAGAACGTACATTTCCATCGATCCTCCAACAGCTCTCTACTTGGACACAAATAAGCCCGTGTTAACATCCACCCTGGGATAGTTCATGTTTAACATCCATGCTTCTTTCGTTCTGGGAAAGTCCATGTTAACATCCACACGCCATACATCTTTGGAGAGTCCATGTCGAAATCCACACATCCTGGGAAAGTGAATGTCAACAGCCACAGTCCATGTCAATATCCATACGCCTCACATCCTGGTAAAGTCCATGTCAACGTAAATACAGAAATATAAACACACTCGTCTGTGCCGTAGCATGTCCATATTGCCCACCCTGTAGTATGTCTCTCATCAGATCAGGGCCGTATCCAGGATACTCCAAATTTTCGGAGTCTGGCCTACAGTAAAGAAGAAAAATGAAGCTCGAGAGAGGGTCCCTCTAAATACGGCCCTGCATTAGATAGAATAGAATATAACTTGTTTATCCTGCTCGAATGAGACTAAAACACCCTGGGATAGTTCATGTTTAACATCCATGCTTCTTTCGTTCTGGGAAAGTCCATGTTAACATCCACACGCCATACATCTTTGGAGACTTGGAGAGTCCATGTCGAAATCCACACATCCTAGGAAAGTGAATGTCAACAGCCACAGTCCATGTCAATATCCATACGCCTCACATCCTGGTAAAGTCCATGTCAACGTAAATACAGAAATATAAATACACTCGTCTGTGCCGTAGCATGTCCATATTGCCCATCCTGTAGTATGTCTCTCATCAGATCAGGGCCGTATCCAGGATACTCCAAATTTTCGGAGTCTGGCCTACAGTAAAGAAGAAAAATGAAGCTCGAAAGAGGGTCCCTCTAAATACGGCCCTGCATTAGATAGGCGAAATTACTCCCCATTTAGGTGCTGGGTCACCGATTCCATTTTTGTTTGGGACGGTAGCGCATAGTGTGTTCAGTGTTCTTCATCCTTTACTTACTGAAAATAGTAAGTGATTATTCCACCTGCAGATAGGTACATTGTATATGGATTTCTAACTTCCCTCTTTAACTTGTTTTTGTGTGGACGAACACACTTGATGTTTGAACATCAAGTTGTGACTTGACACTTAGAGATGTGTAAAGACAGAGACCAATTGTAAAGGTTCGATAAGTTCCGCTCTCGACCAACATTTTGAATTTCGTTTATGTTTTTAGTTTGATAACTATGCAGCTAATAGGGAGCGCGCAGCGCGACCGTTTTTTGTTTTTGTTTTTGTTTTTTTTTTTTTTCATTTTCCGCAAGTTCGGCCATGCCTTTCCACAAGTTTGGCCATGCCTCGGGATGAACTAGCGGGATTCCGGAGTGAAGCGACGGAATTCAGCTAGTAAATGCCATATTTTCCAAAAATAAGTGCCATGTTTTTTAGTGCCATATTTTGGAAAAATAAGTGCCATATTCTGAACTTCTCTGATTATTATGTATGACAAAAGATATCGATTCCGAGATCACAATATCAAACTGGCTCCGATCAGTTTTATTTGGTTCTTTTCTGAGTCAGGTGCCAATAGCATACCTATCAATCTCATAATTATTACTTGCACCTGTTTTATTTCTTTCGAAATAGTTTGTTTCTTTAATATTCATCATGGTTGATATTGCCAAGTGCTTTGAAACTGTCCTTCCCCTGATAGAGCATGCAGGAGAGGTAAGACTTTAAGTAACCTACTTACTAAAACTTTCATTAAGACTATACATGTAGGTAATATAGGGAACCTATTCAAGATACCTCAAAAACACAAAATAATGTGAAAATTAGGTCCAGTTTGACGAAGAAATCGTTTTTTTTTTTTCCTTTTTTTTACATATTATGTATCTGATAGAGGGTCTAAGTGAAATTTTGTTATTTTTACTTTCCTTATCCTATAGGAAGAATAAAACCTTAAAAAAAAAAAAAAAAAAAAAAAAAAAAAAAAAGTGTGTTCTTCATCCTTTACTTACTGAAAATAGTAGGTAAGTGATTATTCCACCTGCAGATAGGTACATTGTATATGGATTTCTAGCTTCCCTCTTTGAACTTGTTTGTGTGTGGACGGAACATCAAGTTGTGACTTGACACTTAGAGATGTGTAAAGACAGAGACCAATTGTAAAGGTTCAATAAAATTCGCCTTCGTACCTTACACAATCATTAGTAATGTCATTATTTCCAAGTAATGATGATGAAAAATCAGAAAATCCGGAATTCCATCATTAGTAATGATCATGTAAGGTACCTATAAAAAGTTCTGGTTATATAATTGACCCGGGTGAATATTTTCTGATCCCGTCTGGAATGGAATGAATTACCTCCTTCTAAGACCCAGGCATTACTCGTAAACCAGATTTGGTTAAGTTGTGCACAGAGTGAAAAACTTGAATAAGGTGAAGACAGAATAGAAAAGTTGATGAAAAATCTATGTAATTTCTTATTTATTTTGGGAGTAAGTATGCCGTATGCAACGTAAGACAGTGAACGGCCTCTCATTCACTTTGTCCACTTTCTTAACCCTTTCTGTCTCGTGTGACCAGTCCTGGTCACCGAACTGTACATGTTTTGTGTAAAACTCCTCGCATTGCCACTCTATGAGTGACTGACATATTATTACTGACTTCTTGTTTCTTTTTATTTCCTTCTTTTATAAATATTTTTATTCAATTAAAATTTCGAAATAATTACTTTAGTTGTTAACATTTTTCTAGTAAACTCTTATAGCCCTGTTTTTGACTTTTAAGTAATCCTTAAAAAAATATCACTATTCAAATCTTGTACATATTAATATTATTACTTTTATCCAAATATCTTCGAAAAAATATTCTCATTCATTGCTCTCTTCATAGACATTTTACTTAAACAAATGACACCTTACGCACCTCTTGTAAAGTTAATGACAATGAATGTATAAACTTTACATTCCGATCATAACTACTTACAAAGTCATGAGTTTGTCAAAATTAGAAACCTTTCAAATTACATTGGTTGTTGGACGACTTCTTTGGAACTTCAAGCAGTTTTCCCTGATTAAGCTCATCCAAAAAACCAACGAATATAAAATTAAAAACTTTTTTTTTTAGTGTGTTGAATTTTCTGTTGTTGATTCATAATTATGAACAAAAAAATTGCATTGATTTTAAAATCATTTTCTTTGTTAAACTTTTTA
Organism: Diaphorina citri; assembly: GCF_000475195.1. Taxonomy (NCBI): domain Eukaryota; kingdom Metazoa; phylum Arthropoda; class Insecta; order Hemiptera; family Psyllidae; genus Diaphorina; species Diaphorina citri. The sequence goes on from NW_007378172.1 coordinate 182,324, forward strand.
CCTTTAATTAAAACTAAATAAATTGTACATAGTAATGAAAAAAATTAATCAATTACCTCATGGGTAAAACTACATAATATTGTATAATCAAGGCCAGTTGAACTCAGTATTGTTTTGATTCCGTGAGACCAAATTGAGGCGAGGAAATTAACCTTTGGTATTTTTTCCGCTGGTCCTTGATTATTTCCTTATTCTTTGTAAATAAATTGGTTTTTATAGTTCTAATAATTTTACTAATAGGTACTCAATTTTTACGAATCACAATATTGCAACTAATTTAAAGTCCGCCTCTTTCAAAGTTTTGTCAGTGTTTTCTATTTATCCTGGAGCTTCGTCTTAATTGTTCTTACATTTTTTGCATATTTGGAACCTTCTGTTGATACATAATTACATATGTATGTGTTAACATGCAATGCGCACAGAAAGCTTATTGACATTTCTTTGAAATTTTAATTTTTCAAATATTAAGAAAAAAAAAAATCATGGAATAACCAACTTTGAAATAAATTTTTCCCTTGATAGTTTAATTTATTTTATTTCTTTTCTTTTCATTATTTGTTGTACTTATTTTTTTACTTTTCATCGCACTAATGATCATTTTCTTTCACTGTTTCTAGTCCTCATTTCATTCATAATTCCATGATACGCTATCTGTTTCGGATTTTTTCATAGTTTCCATTTTTCGCTCATTGCTGCGTTGACATTTTGTTCTATGCGGTAGCCATATTGTTTGTATACCAATCAAAAATATATCAATATAAGATCTTTTAAGGCCAGGACCACAGAGTTTAAACTTAGTTTCAGTTAATCTGATTTCTGATTGGCTGAATTTTAATCCAAAGTTTAAAACCACCAATCATGCTTGATGAAATGAGTTTATCTTAAACCAAGATAGTGGCCCTAGCCATTATTAAAACTTTCTAGTCCTTATTATGTTTTTGTTCATTTTTGTATTTTTACATAGGAGTTATTGATTTTTTAAAGGTTACTTTTTTGTGTTAATAATTTATTATTTTTTAGATCGGTTACCTATACATTTTTTCCCGTTTTGCTGCATTCATTTTGGATAATTTAGGCATGAAAATAAGAGTGAATCGTTTTTTCTTGAATAATAAGCGCCTTTCTTTTCTGTATTAAATAATATTTATTATTTCCTATAATGAGCTTCGAATTTAATTTTTCATTATATTTCCTTTCCATTACTAAAATAACTCGGTAAAAATTGAACTTTATTCATGTAAGCTGTTATTAAAAACAAACCTACAATAACCAATTTTAAATTTCTTCATTCAAAGAAATTTGCCCATGTGTCCATAAAAAAAAAAGAGTTTGTCCACGAAAGAATTAAAAAGAAAAATGCTTGTACAAAAATAAACAAGACTTTAATAAATAAAATGTAAATAATAAACAAATCAATAATAATGACAAAAAGTTTCAACCAATATTAACTTATGATTGATTAATTTAATCGATTATAAATTATTATTTAACAATGGCACACACCTTTTCCAACTGGTTAAATCTCATATCTTTGTTTAGAAGAACACCAGAACACCATTGTTATCCGAGAAACTAAATCCATATTGTTCATTAAATTTTATTTCACAGTGCAATATTCAATTTGATCTTTTTTCCCGTTTGCTTAGTTTATCAAAATCGTTGATTGCACTTTAATTAATGATCCTCTTTTAGAAAATTGTAAAATAAAAACCAACCAAACATTTTACCACTTTCCTATTATTACACGTTTTAAAATTCGATTTTATAACAATACCCAATAACTCCACCGATCCATTCTTTGCTGTATACCTACTGAAGGAAGTTTGTGGTGTTATAAAAGTTGAGTGAGTTACCTTGTGTAACTCATTATTTGAAGTATCCGTGTTTTCATAGGTAGGTTTGTTAATCACCAAATACTAAAGGGCAAAATATATACAGGGGGGACTGTACTTCTGGAACCACAAATGTCAATCACTCTCACGTTAGACTAGTACACAAGCGCAGATGCATGAAAAACGGCCAACATAGAGTTAAGATTGTAAACATATGTGTTAAAGGTGTAGCAATAAACTGTATGAGTAGTATACCTATTCAAATCGAAAAATATGTCTCAAAATTTAGAAGAGTTCATATGAAGTCCATAAAAGATTTCACTGAATTTTCGTCAGCCTTTAGGTAGTTTTCCAATGGTTCCAGAATTACGAAACTCCCTGTATACCAAACTTTGCTCTCTGTTCTCTTATAATAAATAGTTTTCCTCCATTGACTTCTTCTATTACATAATAATTAAATAGGACATAATTATTTTTACCCTTTTTTTAAATTGCTACATAACATTTTAAATTAAATTATTTATTTATATTCTCTTGTTACATAGATCCTATAACTCTTATTATTATTGATTGTATTTCATTATTTTATTTAATTAATTAAAATTATTACTATAAAAATATAAATATATTTTATCCTGAACGGATAATGTTCGTTCTCGGAACGGCTGGCTTTCTTCTATCCTGTCTTCCTTTTCTCTTCGATTTCGGGACAATAAGCTCTTGGCAGAGACAGTTCCCTCTATCAAACCTCTTATAAAAAAATCACTTCCTTATGAAAGAATCTCTTAACAGAGAGAACCTGGTAAGGAGAGAGAGCATTGAAAAGGATCATAGCTATAATGAGAGGATAACTTACATCAAGTTGTGCTTGGAATTCATCCTGAGGTTCTACTTTGGGTTTGGGTCGCTTGAACGTATCCCCAGGGGATTTGATAGCAACACCAGCAGCGTTCTGGAACAATAAAACAACACATAGGATGGAGTTAAACATACAAATCATACAATAGAGTTTAGGGAGTATATCAGATGGGCCCAGCCAGCCTAGTTACCTTGGAGGCTAAGCGTCTGCCTCGTAAATGCTAGGTCGCGGGTTTGATTCCCGCCCGGGACGGATTTTGTCCTAAACAGATAAGGTTGACTTTGTTCTTAGAACGGCTGGCTTTCTCCTATCTTGCCCTTCTCTCTTCGATTTCGGGACGATAAGAACTCCGTTGTTATGGGACTAGGATCAAAACTTGCTTGAACGATAAATGTAGTAGGTACTATCGAAAAAATAATTTCCCTACACTTAAATCAGAAAAATAAAGAGACCTAGTAGGAAAAGGAATAGCATAACTTACCTCGGAAGACGTAAGGTTTGGCTTGGCATCACACGTATGGCCACACGGACAGGTAACTCCTGCTGTACTCTGCAATACAATGTAGAATAGGGTGTTATTGTTATTTTCACTGACATACATCCCATTCCCACAGCATTTAGGACCCCCACAGGGATATTTAAGGGGCCCTAAATGTAGTAATTTAGAGGAAGAGGGAGAAAAAAACTGTCTATAATTTAGAGCAGTGGCATGCGATTGTCCAGATTGTCACCTAACCGGATATTAACCATGCCCAATGTTGCTTAACTTCAGAGATCTTTTGGGAACTGGGTGCATCTGCATATGCATACAACGTACTATCATCGCTGTCGGTATGTAGCTCCCCCCCCCCCCCCGCTATTTGCTGCGCTATTATCCAAGCAAACCAGGCTCTGTTACAACCTTTATGCAAGAAGTGGGTTGGCTGGAAGAGCTCCTTTACGAGAACCCTGCCACTAAAAATAAGGCCTTAAAAAAAGAATAAGGATATAATGACTGTTTTATGCAAGTATGTAGTAGTAGTAGTAGTATACAGCTACTTTTACTTACCATAGAATACAAATACTCACCTTACTTACTAATACTTACTCGATCTTCAGCATGTCTGTTCGCCTCAAGACTTCCTCTGTCGGCACTCTGTCCTCCCAACTGATCTTGGCTATCGACCTCAGGCAACCACACACATACATACACACATACATGTGTGATTTCAGGTGTCCATCGTGTCCGATGCTACCATTGTGTCCAATCTTTGTCTGCATATGGCGTTCCTTTGATAGGATTTGAGTCCAGCAAGTGATCTGCAGCTCTTGCTACATGCAATGCATATTAGTGCTGTATTTTGTTGGTCAGTTGGCTGTGATACTGTGGGAGGATGTGTTTGGCTCCTTTGATCATTGGAATCTCCTGGTGTTGGGGTTCCTTGTGTGCCTACAAGTCTGATGGGTTTGATTGCTGTTGTGTTGGCATGTATGTGTTTGCTCTTGACGTGGCTAGAATATCCAGATTTGGATTTGCATACCATGTTGCATATTGTGCATTTGAGATCATCTGGATATGGTGGTGGATCGTTTCTGTTTTGGGTTTGGTGGTTCTCTTTGATATGGGAGTACACTTCTTGTCTTCCTCTTTCTCCTTGCTTGATGAAGTGGTTGCAGAGAGGGCACTTCCAGTTACCCCTCCCCCCCTAGACCCGATGCTGGCTACGCCCATGGTTGGAACGCAAATCGGATGATTTGTTTTTTCGGACGCAACTGGTGTTCCTCCGATAGTAGTACACCCGTCCTCCGTACGAGCACACACACTTCTAGGATTAAATATTAAATTTATATTCTCCATTCTGTTCCGCAGATCGTTGTCGAAGGATTTAACAGTATCAAAAACATTGAGACGAAAACTACTAGTTGGGACCTAGTCACTGAATACGATAAAAAAGTTGAGAAGACATTGATTTCTCGAATTCAGAACCATTTTCCTACTCACAAGTAAGTTTTTATACATAGATACCTTTCAGAATACACTTTTTTTTTCTTGAGGAAACAAGCTCGGTCCCAAAGTCTTTTTTTGCTACCAGTTGGGTCCCGACTTTGAGAATTAGTGAAAAGTTGGTTCCCGGGTTTGAGAGAGTCTAAGTACTTACCAATTGGGTCCCACACTTAACTTGATAGGTACGGTCTAGAAGATGCAGTTGTTTGATTTTGGTGGTTGCTTTTAGATTTCTACGATTGAACATGTTTGAATCGTTTCTGAAGTTAAGGTCTATGCCACCTATGTTTTTATTTGTGATGTTGTTTATTATGATTTGCATGTATATGATGAATAAAAGCGGGGCCATCACACACCCTTGTCGAACTCCGGTTTTTACTGAAAAGGCTGGTATCTTGCAGTTTTCTACTTGTACGATGGTGTCAAATTTCAAGTCTCTAGCTCTTACCGTTCTCGAGATATTTTGTTTACAGACAGAAGGACAGACAGACACACACACACGGACCAATGGCTGAAACTTTGGATTTATAGGCTCTAAGGACCTCAAAACGTGTTTTACTGACACTAAAAACTGACCATCGAAAATTTGACCCGATTACATTACTTTCCTTCCTATATAGGATAAGGACAGTAAAAAACCCATAAGATAGACCCTACACAGTTTCAGTTACTACACGGAAAAGTTCCATCAAACCACTTTATAAGTTAAGCTTCCATCATTTGTCACGCTTTCAGTAGGTACCTATGAACCTATGATAAATTATAGGATAAGGAAAGTGAAAATCTGGTGTGAACATCACACGACTTTCTATCACATTTGCGGAATACGTATTTGAGTATTCAAAAGATATCAGGAGACAAATTCCTTCCACAGGAGACCTGGATCAGGAATAATAAGGAGCACATCAGCCCGAAATCACCGGATTCTTGTATCGAAGTCTGTGGACGCCTGAACGCAGTTCAGCTGCCATAGGAGCTCCTAAACACAAGAATTGTGCAAGTGAGTGCTAACACAGTAAGAAGAAAACTCGAGGATGCTGATTTGCAGCCCACCGAGTCAAGCGCATGAGATTTGCACGGGAACACGTCATTTGGATTCTGCAGCTATGGGACTCTGTCCTCTTTACTGATGAGGGTCGGGTGTGTTTGTATGCCAATGATAGGAGGTCTAAAGTGTATATAAGACCATGTGAGCGGATTAAACAGTGCTGCATATCAGAAACCGTCAGTTTGGAAGGAGGTTTCCTGCATGGTTTAGGGAGGAATATATTCAGAATACAAAACGGAAAGGGTTTTCATTCCCTGGGGAGCTGTAGGCGGTCTAACTGGTCAGCGACAAGTCCAAGACATGCTACAGGAACATGTTGAACGGTTCGCTCGTCGTAGGTTGTCAAACTGTCCTTTAATAGACGACAGTGCCCGCCCACACAAGCCTGCCTGTGTTCAACAGTACCTGGCGGAGATGAAAATTCAAGCTTCTGACTCACCCTCGGTAAATCCAGAGTTAAATCCTATTGAATACATGTGGAACCAGTTAAAAGGAAGAGTCTGAGCCAGAAAACCGACACCTTAAACGGTTCTTGAGCTCAAAAACACTCTTTTTGGCCTTTCCTCAAGAAGTTGTGATTTCTGTGATCAGATCGATGTCAAATCGACTCCGAACTGTCATATGAGCAAGAAAAGGCAACAGAAAACATGGATTCTCAAAATTGATTGTTTTTTTTTTTTAATTTTATTCAAGGTAAAAAAAACTTCATTCCAGATGCTTTTTTGACACCCTGTGGGAAAAACACAAATTTGGGACTAAAACTTAACTGTTTAAAATATTTAGTAAAAAAAATTAAAAATAAATAATAAGTTGACAATATTAGCTTCAAAAGACATCTGTTCGCCCGAGTGTTGCATCTGGCTCGGTCAATTCTCCTACCAATGGACGAGTGAGTGCTGGTTCGACTCCAGCCGGTACGAGTGGTTCGACTGCCGGACGGTCGGTGGGTGCTGCCGGTCCGGGTGGATCAACTGCCGGACGGTCTGTGGGTGCTGCTGGTACGAGTGGTTCAACTGCCAGACGGTCTGTCGGTGCTGCCAGTACGTGTGGCTCAACTGTGGGCGCTGCAACCTCTAGTGAGAATTGCGAGGCGGGAAACGGGCGACTTACCCAGGTATAAGGGGTCTGTCTGTCTGTCTGTCTGTCTGTCTGTCTGTCTGTCTGTCCGTCTGTCTATCAGTCAGTCTGTCCGTTCCCATAGAAGGAGTTATCCAAACCTGGTCGACCTATATATCAAATTAAAGGTCTTTTTACCAGGATCACGAAAATGGTGGTGCAAATTTTGACTTATCCAAACCTAGTCGACCTATATATCAAATTAAAGGTCTTTTTACCAGGAACACGAAAATGGTGGTGCAAATTTTGTCCAGAAAACCATTAGAACCGTCCGACTTACGATTGAGAAGTTGCGGGTTCGATACTCCCCTGTGTTTTCTTTCTTTTAGTACGTATTCGCAAATGTAATAAAGTCGTGTGATGTTCACACCAGATCCGAAGCAACATTGACTTTGGTTGATATCTGGATGAGTGACTGTCCGATTTTTACCAAATTATTACAGTCACGTCCTTGGACCATACCGGTATATCATACCAAATTTCATCGCTCTGCGACAAACCGTTCTTGAGATATTTTGTATACTACCTTTTTCTCACGAAACAATTCTTAAGTAACAATGACTTTGGTTGATATCTGGATGAGTGACTATCCGATTTTTACCGAATTTTTACAGTCGCGTCCTTGGACCATACCGGGATAGCATACCAAATTTCATCGCTCTACGACAAACCTTTATTGAGATATTTTGTATACCACCTTTTCTTATTGAAGAAACATTGACTTTGGTTGATATCTGGATGAGTGACTGTCCGATTTTTACCAAATTGTTACAGTCGCGTCCTTGGATCATACCGCGTCCTTGGATTTCATCGCTCTGCGACAAACCGTTCTTGAGATATTTTGTATACCACCTTTTCCCATTTTCCCATTTAAACCTGTAGTACACACATACATGATGGATATGATTTTTTCCCACTCGAGCGTTGAAATCTCCGACCATTATTATCCCATTGGCTTTTGGAGTTTTTCGTATTATGTTGTTTAGTTCTTCATAGAATTCGTCTTTTACAGATTCTTCGTCCACATTGGTTGGGGCATAACAACAGATGAACAGTGTTTTTGTCTTCTTCTCGATTATATCTACAGTTATTATTCTTGCATTAACACATGTGGGTTCGGATATCACACCTTTTCTGATGAGTTCTGTTTTAACACAGATGGCTACGCCGTGATCATTTCTGCCACTCGATTCTTCTGCACCTGACCAGAAGTAGGTATACCCAGCTTTCTTTTCTTCAAGTCTTCCGAAGCCTGTAGCCCGGCAATGTCAACGCCTAGTCTTTTCATTTCTCTTGCAACAACAGCAGTTTTTCTAGGGATGGTGATCGATTCTTTTCTTTGTGAGTCAAGCAGTGTTCGCACATTCCATGTTGCGATGTTCATGTTCAATCCTTGGTTTTTGAGTTTATGTTTTGGATTTGTATCTCTGTTGTTCGTTGTTCTATGATTGGATATGGTTAACGTACATTGACCCTCCCCAGACTCCGAGGGGCCTCTGCCTGGTAGTGAACTACCAGGGTGAGATTCAGGATTTGCATCCCTACTCACCTGGGGTATATCCGTTATTGTGTTTGTGTACGCCATATTTATTTAAAGATTGGGGGCACAATTTATTGTGCAAAGAATTTTTTAAAGTGGTAAAGGTTTGCGACCTTTCACACTGTCAGTTCGTCTCGTTTGTGATGAGGTCCGCAACCGAAGCTAGTGAACCTCTAAAAGAGGGAACCCGGTTTGGAGTGACCTTCTCTTGTTGGATCCTCCGCCTTTAGTTTTCTTAAAGCCGTTGTCCTGACTCTTCCGCGCTCAGAAAGCCTTATCTGCGCCCGTTGGTCGTTTTTCATCTGTAACCCTAGACAGGGACCCTTACATGGTACTATCCACCGGGCCAGCGGAACCAAGGTTTCGATCTGCACACACGTCCACATCGATTGCAGATGAACCCGCTGGGACCTGCTGCGGCTGTGCTGGATGGTACGGGAGGTGGTGGCGCTGGCTGGGGCGGCGCAGGAGTTGCCGCGGATGATGGGTGGAGCTTCAGGGGACGGAGACCAGGGGGAGCCATGTCTGGGTGTCGGTGCCTCAGGTGACTAGTGAGGCCAGACTTTGTGCCGCATGTGAATCCACAGTGCTCGCAAACGAGTGATGTCAGTTTGCGTGCTTCAGCTTCCTCGCGGTGACATTGGGTGATATGTGACTGAACGTATTGACATCCGTGTCGCCCATGTCTCAGGAATGCACACAAAGGACACTTCCAGTCCCAGTTCTCCTCCTCTTCATGTCTGATGGCTCTCTTCTCTGCAGCTGTTTTTTAACGAGGTGTTACTCCTCCCCCTCCACACTTCTTGTCTCTTGAAGACAAGCCCCCGGCTTGGGACGGGCGTAGCGGTGTTACACACTAATTACATACATACATACATACATACATACATACATACATACATACATACATACATACATACATACATACATACATACATCGTTCATCGATGCGATGTTGTCTGGCTTTGAACTGCTCTTCCACATTGCCCCTGAGATGACTGGACAGCCCCGCCTCCCAGCTTTGGTCTTTGATTGGTGCCCGCAGTGTTCACATAGCAGTGCCTTGTTGGAGTTTGTGACGGGAAGTTTGTCTTTGTGTGCTTGTGTTATGTGAGAGTTGGCATATTGACGGCCTCTCCTGCCTTCTCTTTTGAACTCACAGAAAGGACATTTCCATTCCCACTTCTCTTCTTCCACTTGCTTTATTTCTCTCTTTTGCGTCATTAATTGGAGGTTTTCAACATGAGCTTTCTGAACGCTTTCATAGATTTTGGATCTCCAGAGTTTTCTGTCTGCAGCTTTTGTTCTCCAGTCAGATTCCATGATGTTAAGGACTTCGAGATCATTCTTAACAATCTTAACAAGGTCTGTCCAACGTTTCTTAGGTTTTTGTTGGAGACGGAGACCCTCGCTGAGCTGAGAGAAGGTAACTTGATGTGGGATCTTTAGTTCAGAAAAGGCTATCTGATGCGGAGCTCTGTTTTCGTCCATGCGGCTGATGTGGCCCGCCCATTTAAGTCGTTTGTTCTTGAGGATGTTGTCTATGCTGAACGTGTTTGTTCTTTCGAGGACTTCTTCGTTAGAATTTCCCGATTTTGAAAATTTGGACCGATTGCAATACTTTCATTACTAGTATAGCTCGCTATACTGTAGTAATAGAAAGTAAAAAAGTTGTTATTTATTGCTATATGACAAGGAGCTGTGCATTTTGAATTGCATTTTACATTTTTATTTTTCTTACAAAATCGGTTGTTTAACGTCTGGCACTTTGTTTGGCAGGAGCATCTGAAAAATCCTTGACCACTTCCTGATGATTGTGCTCGAAATCAAACGAAATAAACTCAAAACACGCACCCAAACAGCACGTGCTGTTCAACAGTTACTGATTACATTCAGGAATAGTAAACTCTAACTAGTAAGAGTTGATTATCTTTTTCCCGGGATCAACTTTCTCTAACAAGGTTTAGGAGGAGTCGACTCTAACTACACTCGCCTGCACAAAAAGCGACTCAAACTTAAAAATATCGAAATTCACTCTTCGTGCATGCTTCATGAGCCTTTTAGTAACTAAAATTATGTTTTTCTAAAAGCTGAGGTGTTACCTGATCTTTTGGTACCACTTGATTCACTTTTCGACTATTCTGACCTAAGATGTAGGGTGTTCAAAAACACTCTCCATTTTCGTGTTAATTAACACAGCGAGAAGGAGTTGAAAATTCACAGTTTTCGATATTTTTTGGACATTTCGGCCAGTATTTTTTCACTTCTGAAATGAATGTGTGTTCAAAAGATGTATCCGTTTCCATACTGTTGTCAAAATGACCACATATCTTGAAGTCAATGCTAAAGTGGTACTTATGTCAGAGCCAACGGTTCAGTCAACGGAACGTGTCCTTTGAGGTGGGTTTTAGCCAATCTGCTGTTTTCAGAGTATTCAAAAGATATCAGGAGACAAATTCCTTCCACAGGAGACCTGGATCAGGAATAATAAGGAGCACATCAGCCCGAAATCACCGGATTCTTGTATCGAAGTCTGTGGACGCCTGAACGCAGTTCAGCTGCCATAGGAGCTCCTAAACACAAGAATTGTGCAAGTGAGTGCTAACACAGTAAGAAGAAAACTCGAGGATGCTGATTTGCAGCCCACCGAGTCAAGCGCATGAGATTTGCACGGGAACACGTCATTTGGATTCTGCAGCTATGGGACTCTGTCCTCTTTACTGATGAGGGTCGGGTGTGTTTGTATGCCAATGATAGGAGGTCTAAAGTGTATATAAGACCATGTGAGCGGATTAAACAGTGCTGCATATCAGAAACCGTCAGTTTGGAAGGAGGTTTCCTGCATGGTTTAGGGAGGAATATATTCAGAATACAAAACGGAAAGGGTTTTCATTCCCTGGGGAGCTGTAGGCGGTCTAACTGGTCAGCGACAAGTCCAAGACATGCTACAGGAACATGTTGAACGGTTCGCTCGTCGTAGGTTGTCAAACTGTCCTTTAATAGACGACAGTGCCCGCCCACACAAGCCTGCCTGTGTTCAACAGTACCTGGCGGAGATGAAAATTCAAGCTTCTGACTCACCCTCGGTAAATCCAGAGTTAAATCCTATTGAATACATGTGGAACCAGTTAAAAGGAAGAGTCTGAGCCAGAAAACCGACACCTTAAACGGTTCTTGAGCTCAAAAACACTCTTTTTGGCCTTTCCTCAAGAAGTTGTGATTTCTGTGATCAGATCGATGTCAAATCGACTCCGAACTGTCATATGAGCAAGAAAAGGCAACAGAAAACATGGATTCTCAAAATTGATTGTTTTTTTTTTTAATTTTATTCAAGGTAAAAAAAACTTCATTCCAGATGCTTTTTTGACACCCTGTGGGAAAAACACAAATTTGGGACTAAAACTTAACTGTTTAAAATATTTAGTAAAAAAAATTAAAAATAAATAATAAGTTGACAATATTAGCTTCAAAAGACATCTGTTCGCCCGAGTGTTGCATCTGGCTCGGTCAATTCTCCTACCAATGGACGAGTGAGTGCTGGTTCGACTCCAGCCGGTACGAGTGGTTCGACTGCCGGACGGTCGGCCAAAAAAAGCCAAAAAAAGGTCTTTTGGCAAAAAGGCCAAAAAAAGTTAACATGTTATTATCAGAACGTAGGCGGGCTTCGAACCCGACTGAACGATCTAAAGCGTAGTGTGGAACTCTGTCAATATGATGTGATTTTTCTTGCTGAAACTTGGTTTGATGATGAATTCTCTGCTTCGGAGACAAGATTTCCTAACTATGATTTTTATCGTTCTGATAGAAATTTTTCTATTACTACGAAGACACGTGGGGGTGGGGTGGCAATAGCCGTGCACAGTAGATGTCAGTCCAAACAAATACCAACTGTTGCTCCTGTTCTTTCTTATGACCATTTGTTTGTTTCTTTACAGGTACAGAATGAGACCTTTCTACTTGGTTGCACGTATATTCCGCCCTCTTCTAGTTTGGAGTTCTATCTTGATCACTGTGCTGTAGTTGAACAATTGTGCTTGAGTCTTCCTGATGCGAGGGTGTATCTAGCTGGTGATTACAACCTACCTACGTCGGTATGGAGTTATGATGATGAATGTGGACTAAGTGTTGACTGTCCTTTGTCTTCTCCGGCTGTTCAGGTTTGTGAGTCGTTCAATAGCTGTTCCCTTCGTCAGGTGAACTCATGGCCTAATCGTCATAATGTGTTTTTGGACTTGTTGTTTTCTAGCGACGTGAATGTTTTGACATATGAGGCACTTGATCCTCTACTTCCACACCATTCTAATCACAATTCATTTCATTTTGATTTAGCTCTTAGACAACATATTGAATTTTTACCCCTTGACTCTATTGTATTCGACTATAAAAAGTGTGATATCAAAGCTTTGAAAAAATCTCTGTCCAACGTGAATTGGAATTCTTTACTCGGCCAACACGATCTTAAGTGTGTTGTCCAGTCTTTTTACAATGTTCTCTCTGCTGGAATTGCACTTTGCACTCCACAGAAACGTATTTTTTCCAGTTCTTATCCTCGATGGTTTTAGAGCGAGTTGAGAAAATTGACAGTGGAAAAGAAAAAAGCTCATGCTGAATTCAAACGGTCCAACCTCCAGACAGATTACATTCGTTTCTCTGTTTAAACGGTAAGAGACATCGAAAACATTTGGTCATGTGGATGTGAATATTCTAATCTATGTGATTTTTCACGCCGAATCGAATGGTGCTGCTTCTAGAACTGTCCTTGAGTAACGTTTCTCTTAGATGTCATCGTGTACTGGGTTATGTCCTTAGAAACTCTAAAGGTTTGTCCTTTGATGCCTTCTGTCTTCTCATCTTCTGTACAAAGCTTTGGTCAGATCTCTTCTGCGGGGGGGCGACCCTGTTTTTTTTTTTTTTTTTTTTTTTACTTTTTTTTCAAATCAACTTATTCTGCTCGTTTTAGTTAAAGTCAACTCTAACTAGGAATAGTCAACTCTAACTGAGAATCTACTTTGACTGTAACATATAAGTATATATATTGTATTTCTCCAGATTTATAGGCGAAGAAACGAGCAGCACGACCGTTTTGACCAATGACCCGACCTGGATTATTGATCCTATAGATGGCACTCTGAATTTTGTTCACCGCTTTCCTCACAGTTGTATATCGGTGGCTTTCGCTGTCGAGAGAGAGTTAGTAATTGGGATAGTGTATAATCCCATGCTCCAGCAAATGTTCACAGCACAGAAAGGGAAGGGGGCTTTCCTGAATGGAAAACGAATCCATACCAGCGATACTAAAGGTTGGTACATAGATAGACATACCTACAGTAAAAAAGACCCCACAAAAACACAAATGTGAAAAAAAGGCCAAGTCCCTATCCAAAAATGTCGGCCTATAAAAGTTGTGAGATCAGAAAATTAAGGCCAAGTCTGCATTCTCAGTTTTTCGTGTTGCTGAAAATGCTGGATCTCTATTTCTTCAACCTTCTCTCAATTTCAACTTGGCAATGTTTTCCTTTTATTTTCATGTTTAAAATAGGTATTTAATAATTTGAGAAGGAAAAACATTGCCAAGTTTAAATTGAGACATTGAGAGAAGGTTGAAGGAATTAAGATCCAGCATTTTCAGTAACACGAAAAACTGAGAATGCAGAATTGGCCTTAATTTTCTGATCTCACAACTTTTATAGGCCGACATTTTTGGATAGAACTTGGCCTTTTTTTCACATTTGTGTTTTTGTGGGGGATCTCACTCCTTTTTTCTAAGTGTGTATTTACAAATGATTATTAGGTTTTTTTTCACATTTGTGTTTTTGTGGGGGATCTCACTCCTTTTTTCTAAGTGTGTATTTACAAATGATTATTAGGTTGTTGTTGTTGTTGGTTGTCGGTTGTCGGTTGTTGGTTGTCGGTTGTTGGTTGTTGTTTGTTGTTGTTGTTGTTGTTGTTGTTGTTGTTGTTGTTGTTGTTGTCGCAGTTGTTGTTGTTGTCGCAGTTGTTGTTGGTGGTGGTGGTGAAACATTTTTTTTGATACCTAACTAAGCCTTTAGACAGTAAAAAAAGCGGTCGAAATACCGTTAACTGTAAAAAAAAAAAAAATACCGTAAAACACCGCTAACCGTTGTTTTAGGTATGGTTTCGGGGGAAGGGGGTCTACTCTCATAACTTTTTCGATATCTCTAACCGTTTACTGAAAACCGCCAAAAAGCGGTTGATTCCGCCTGTGGGCGGCACCCAGTCCAACTTTTGCCAAACTATGATTTTTATCGTTCTGATAGAAATTTTTCTATTACTACGAAGACACGTGGGGGTGGGGTGGCAATAGCCGTGCACAGTAGATGTCAGTCCAAACAAATACCAACTGTTGCTCCTGTTCTTTCCCTTTACTTACTCATCAAGACCTACCATCCTGCCAAATTTCAAGTTTCTACGACATCGGGAAGTGCCTCATAATTTTGATGAGTAAATCAGTCAAAAATAAGCGGTTTTCAAGCCGTTCTTTTAGTTATACATGCTTATTATGACTGCGAAATTCCGAAGTTCTAGCTTGAACGGAAGCTCTGGTGAGTCTTCACAAAATAAATTTGTTCCAATGTTCTATTTTCAAAGTGATCTTTTCTTACTACATTAGAACTCCAACTTAACCGGTGATAATGTTAGGCTGCAATGAAAACATTTGGTCTACGTGACTTTTTGGATATTTTTTATTGTGTCATGGAAAACTCTGAAGAAGAGTCGTCTGGAATTTTATGTGTTTAGAAAAATGGCTTATCCTGTGTTTTTCTGGAATAATATAATATGGAAATTGTGTTTCAAATAGAAAGTATTGTCTTCATTTATTTACAATAGTTAAAAGGTTATGGGCCCAGTACCCAGTTATGTTTTGACCGGAATGTAATATCTGTGGAATTTGCAGATCAGAAGGAACATAAATCCCTGTGGAATTTTGCAGGTGGAATTTATTAGATTTTGTTGGGGTTACGTGTTCTGCTCCTGAAGACATTGCAAATCTTTTTTCTTGTTCATTTTCTTCTGCCTATCAGGAGCCTCGTGAGCAGGTCCCAGTTTATCCGGTTAAGGACTGTATCGACTTCAATACTTGTCAGTTTTCTAGCGCTGAAGTTTTTCGTGCATTGTCTTCACTGCCCCTGAAGTTTTCATCTGGACCGGACAACATCCCTCCTTTTATCCTGAGGAAATGTGCTTCCGTTTTGGCTAATCCCCTCTCGGTTATCTTTAATCGGTCATTGTCATCTGGCATTTTTCCTGAGGCCTGGAAATTGAGTTTTATTATTCCGATCTTCAAGTCTGGTGATAGATGCAACGTAGGTAATTACAGAGGCGTCTGTATACAGTCTGCCATTCCCAAAGTCTTGGACAAGTTGGTTTCTATTAGTCTTTCTGCTGCGTGTAAGCATTTCATCTCTGATGAACAACACGGTTTCACTGCCAAGAGATCTACAGTAACTAATCTTCTTTGTTACCAACATGACATTATTGATGCTTTTCAGTCTAGCTCCTGTGTGCACTCTATTTACACAGATGTATCCAAGGCCTTTGATAGGGTTGATACTCGACTTCTGATCGGCAAATTAAAGTCTTATGGCATCGGGGATTCATTTCTGTCCTGGCTTTCGTCCTATTTCAGGGGTAGAACCCAGTCAGTGCTTGTCGGCAACTCCTTGTCCCGACCTATTCCTGTCTTGTCCGGTGTTGGGCAAGGAAGTCACTCTGGGCCTTTGCTGTTCAGTCTGTTCTTCAATGACCTTCCTCAAGTTATTCGTCACTCTTCTGTACTTATGTTTGCCGACGACGTTAAGCTGTACAAGACCATCAGGACCATAGGTGACTGTTACCTTCTTCAATGTGATTTAGATGCCTTCCACTCATGGCTACTCATCAATGGTATGTCACTTTCATTACATAAATGTTTTTTTATTGAATTTACTCGGAGCAAATCATTTGACTTTTCATATTCCATTGATGATCACTTCCTTGATAGGGTTCTCAGCATCAAGGATTTGGGCGTAACACTAGACCAGGAGCTTTCGTTTATACCATACATGAGTAACGTTTCTCTTAGATGTCATCGTGTACTGGGTTATGTCCTTAGAAACTCTAAAGGTTTGTCCTTTGATGCCTTCTGTCTTCTGTACAAAGCTTTGGTCAGATCTCTTCTGGAATATGCCTCGATTGTTTGGTCTCCGTACTACGAGGTTCACACTGACACTCTTGAACGGGTTCAAAGGAAATTTCTTTCCTACTGTAGATACCGCTTTCCTAACGAAGTCATCGAGATTTCTTCTCTAAGGGATCGTAGATTGATGACCGATTCTTCTTTTTTTAACAAATTGCTTGAAGGAAATGTTGATTGTCCCAAACTCTTGAGTTTGATTTCCCTCGATTGCCATCGACGTCTTCGGCGCAAACATACCTACTTTGTCAAACAATGTAGTACCAATAAAATTATACTTTCTTTCAACCAATTTGTAGAATGATGCGAAATGCTAATGTTTGTGATTGAACTAATTTTCTGTGATATTTTCTGTTATACTTTCTTTCAACCAATTTGTAGAATGATGCGAAATGCTAATGTTTGTGATTGAACTAATTTTCTGTGATATTTTCTGTATACCTACCCTTTTTATTCTTTGTTTCTAAAATTACATATTAAGTGTTTTTTGACGATCAATGTATTTTGTATTTTTGACATTTTTCTACCTGTTTTCTTATGACAAGCTTAATATTTAGAAGCAAAATGGATTTATTATTATGTTTAACTGTTTATTGTTACCATCTTTATTGTTTATTGTTACCATGTTATAAAGGGCTAGCCCCGTAAATATACACCTGTTCTGCAGGTATTATTATTATTATTATTAATAGTGCTTATTTATACTGCTCGCATAAGACTGAAAAGTCCCTTTACTCCAGCAGTAGGCCCACCGAGGTAGGTAGCGCCTTGACCACTACACCACCGAGGTAGGTATTCCATACCTCGGCTGGGATTGAACCCACGCCCTCCTGTTTACCAGGCGAGCGCCTTGACCACTACACCACCGAGGTAGGTATTCCATACCTCGGCTGGGATTGAACCCACGCCCTCCTGTTTACCAGGCGAGCGCCTTGACCACTACACCACCGAGGCAGGTATAAACACGAGGCAAAAATGGAACTAAAATGAAGAAGAGTGACTAAAAAATAGTACTCATCATAACTATCAATCTTGAGATTGGTTTGTAGTTCTCCACGCTCTTCTATCAGAAGTCTTCCTCTTCATTTCAG